>NC_056740.1:402333584-402408584 GCF_019279795.1 Protopterus annectens | reverse complement strand
GATCGAGGTATGCTGTGTGTACTTGCCTGGTCACTGTCTCCATCTCTGCAACCTTTCTTTTTTTTTTTCAAAACAGGTTTATTGTTTTAACATATAAGAGAAATATCACAACAATTTTATACAAGTAATTAAAAATAGGTATTATTATAATATTCAACAAAACAACTAAAGTATTTACAAAGACATCCACTACAATCAGATCAATTAATTAAACTAAAATACCATGCTATTGAAATTAAAATTTTTTAAACAAATTTTGTAAATTATCCCATACAATATAATAAGATGTTTTTCTATTTGTTCTTGTCCTAATTGTGTTTATTTCCATATGGCACACTATATTCATAACATTTTTAAATTCATTGAACGAAGGAGGTGTATCTGAAATCCAATTTCTAGTTATTATTTTCCTAGCCACTGCTAGAATAGACCATAACAAGGGAAGCTTAACCTTTTTAACACTTTGAGGTACAGGTGTGTATCTCTGCAACCTTTCTGAAGACATTTACCAGATATATTAGACATAGGTTCACAGGTTCATAGGTAGGTATTAGGCTATTGGCCCTAGAGCTTATATAAGCCTTGCCAAAAAGGTACCCTGGCTTTCGCCACACAATCAAATTATTTTCCTGTGCCCCTGTTGAGCAGAGCCACAGAGGTGATCCCCGGGGTAAATTTTCTATTTCCCATCCAATCATCAAGATTTTTCTTGAAGAGTGCTAATGAGGAGCTTTGTTTGATATAGACAGGTAGTTTGTGCTACAGTATTGGAAGTCCCTGGGACAGGAATCTATCCCTCCAGCATGTTCTGTTTATTGTAGTGACAAGGTTTAGGTCCTTAGAGCGTGTAGCTCGAAGGGACTGGGATTTCTTTAAGTGGAGTACGTCCAACAGCTCTGGGTTTGACATAGCTTTGTATGTTAGGCAGAGATCACCTCTGAGTAGGTGATATGCAATGGAGTAAAGCTGGAGGTTTTTGAGACGGTCTGTGTAGGGCATCTGTTTGAGGCTGGTAATCCTCTTTGCGAGGTATTTCTACAGCCTTTCCAGTTGTTGTAGATGTCTTGTGAGGTACATACCAAAAGGGGCATTGTACTCTATAATGGGTCTAATGAGTGATGAGTAGAGGGGAGCAATGACCTCTTTTTTCCTGGATGAGAAACATTTTGTGATGAGGTGTGCCATCTACAAGGATTTCCTGACTACTGTGGCAATGTGATTATCAAAGTAGAGACTACTGTCCATCTGTGTCCCAAGGTCTCTTATCACACTTTCGGTGTTAAGTAGACTGCCACCTATGTGGTAGCTCATGGGTACAGAGTTTTTACCAAAGGGGATGACAATGCACTTTTTGGCATTTTGCTTGCGGCTATGGCTTTGACACCAGGCATCTGTCTCCATGATGCCCTTTTGTAAGATGTCCACATTGTTAGGAGTTTTGATTATGGCTCCTAGTTTGCGGTCATCTGTGAACTTCATTAGCCAAAGACCTTCTGTGTTAGCCTGTACTTCAGAAAAGTAGATACCAAACAGGAAAGGACCCAGGACTGAACCCTGTGGTACTCCACTTGTCACTGGTCTGAAGTCGGATTTGGAGTCTGCTACTTTCACAGTGTGGGGTCTGTCAGTGAGCCAGTTGGCAACCCATCTTGTGACATAGGGATTTATACCTAGGTTAATGAGTTTATCTACAATTCCAGAGTTGGGGATGGTGTCAAAAGCCTTGGCGAGATCTAGACAGGCAGTGTGAACCACCTTACCCTCATCTACAGCTTTGGTGACTGCTTCAAAGAAGTCTATCAGGTTTAGGAGACATATTCTCCCTTTTACAAACTTGAACTGGGTGGGGTCCAGAGTTTGGAGATTGGTCTTTGTTTATAAGATCCATGATGATAAGTTCCATGGCCTTGCAGACCAGGCTCGTTAGGCTAATGGGGGCGGTAGTTCTCGGGGTCTGTGGTGGCTCCCCCTTTGTGGAGTGGGATAACCATCACTGTGCTCCATTCAGTGGGCACAAAGCCTGAAGTGAGCAGGTGGGGTGCCAGTTCATTCTGCAGTTCATGTAGAACGCATCCTGGGATGTTGTCAGGTCCCATGGATGCTGTGTTCTTGGCTTTGGAGACTGTTATTTTTTACCTGTGCATCCATGATTACAGGAACTTTGCATTCTTCTGGTATAGAGATGTGCCCTTTAGGGATGAGAGGGGGGTAAAGTTAGCACTGAACCTATCTGCCAGTTGGTTCTGTATACAGGATCGACATTTCACAAAGCCGAAGTACTGAAGACCTAGTCTAATATGATTCTTAATATCCTAATATAAGATGTCAGTTGCAATATGTTTCAAGGCTCTGCAGATGATGTTTTAAGGCTAATAGGTCTGTATCTATCCAAGTTGGTTGTAAGGCCACCCTTATGGAAGAGGTGCATCACCACAGTTTCATAGATTAGTACTAGGCTAACTGTCCTTGTGATCTATTTTAAGCCTAGAAAATTACCTCATGCAGGAATCAAACCCTGCCCTTTGTGTCTGTAAGGTAAATACCTGAACCATTATGCCAGCCTCCCACCACTGCAGTAAGCCATTCATCAGGGACAAAATCTTAATCTATACTTAAGTTAAACATTTTGAGGAATGTGTCTGCAAGGACAAGATCATTACTTACGCTACCAAGTGCACTGTCAGCTCCCATAAAAGAAATCATTTTTGTCTTGATAATCCTTTCAGTAAATGGTCTTTAGAGATAATTGGAGAAGTTATGAACTCAGATAGTTCAGGGCTTTGGATAGAAGATTTGGGGGTGAAGTTGGAACTAGATATGTTTGTAAGGATACTGGCAATGTCTAGTGGATCAAAAAGGAGGTGTCATTATGATTAATTTTAGAACAATGCATGCCATTGTTTCTTAACTTTCTAGGGACTTATATTTATCTTTAGCTTTAGAGACCAGCCTAAGTTCATGGGCTTTTTTAGTGGACCTGACAGTGCTTTTCAGGATTTATGCAATACTTTATATATTATTCTTGATAAAGGGGAATTTGGATCTACAATAGAGTGTATGGAGTTTCTTTTATTGTACTCTTTATTTATGGGATGGACAACCGGAGTGGTTTGTTTTTGAATTTCCTATGATACCTGGTTCTGTTAGATTTATACATCTTTCTAAATGGCTGTAGAATTTCCTACAGCACCTTGTTGCTGTATCACTGTCAGAGATGGTGCAGTCATAAGTACGTTTTGATATTAAAGAATAGAGTACACTGAAGTTGGTAGGTCTGCAGCCTTTAAATTCACAACAATGTTCCTGGGTTGCCCCTGAAAAGGGACAAATTGTCCAATGGGCTTACCTGGTCAACAACTACGTTTAAAAAAAAGGGAAACAGACAACAAAAGCTGGGATATTTATGGTAGTTACCAAGTTACGTCACTAAATTTATGAAATGAAGAATATTTGTCTTTAAGTGTCAACACATTTTATTTATTTATTTATTTATTTATGTACCTCTCAACTGTTCCGATTTTTCAGAATGTCCAGACTATTCCCTCATATTTTTGGTCTGTTCCTCATAAAATTTGTGGTTTTCTAGATTTTTGTGGCAAATCAGTGAGGACTGAAGTCACTAAATAATGGCAAACATTTGAGTTTCAGACTTCATATCCTTCAGAAAATGCATGGTAATACAGGACCTTTTATTCTAGTAACTTTCTACGTTTATAAGAGTAATATTTAAAATTTGTCCCTATTTTTGGAGCTTTGTCCCCCATTATTTTCGTCTTTGTCCAGATTCTTATGCCAAGAAGTTGAGAGCTATGTTCATTTATGTATGTATGCATTGCTTTTTCCTCTGCATATCCAGTATACTCAAGCTGTGAGACAGGGGGCTTTGGGTCAAAGGAACATATCTTTAGACCCTGATAGAGGCTTAATATATATGAGCTAGAGTTGCAAGGGTTACTGAATAAAACGGGTTGGTATGGCAGCGATGATTCTCAAGTCACCAAGGCTTAAACGATAAACTGATCAACATGACAAGAATTAACAAGGCTTAGTAAATTTGGTAAAGATAGTTGTTGAAAACAAGAGCTAGGAAATGTAAATTCAAAATTGGACCAATAATTGCTGAATTAATACATACTGCTGGCAAGGTGGAAAACAGGGCATAGAAATGTATACAAATATTTTTGGCATTAAGTTTGAATTTAGATGGTTGCCATAGTACACACAAGTAATCACAGCAATGTAATCTGAAACAAAGCTAACCTTGGCATACATGATAATTTGTTCTATTTTTTTCAGTGAGCATTTAATAAGTAATTAAAAGTGTATAGTTTTGAGAACACAAACAATCCAGATTTGCCCAGTCACGAAAAAGAGTGGTTGAATGCATGGGTGCCAATAAAATGGTTAAATGTGATAAAAGGAAAGCACTTTCATCCATACAAATAAAAGGACTTCATCAGAACTAACGACCATTCAAAGAACAGTTCTTAATCAGATCGATTAATCACCTGACACAGATTAGCCAATAAATTATTATGAAACACAGTACTGAAATTGATCTCAAAGCTTCATAAAATCATTTAAAATAATTTGACTATAACAAAAATATATATATATATATATATATATATATATATATATATATATATATAATATCTAATTCCACTAAGTTTGCAATTATAATTTAGCTGCTTGTAATGTGAGTAACTATTTAAAACAAGGGTCTCATTCAGCCCAGGAATTCACTTGCATTTAACCTAACTTGCCATAGCAGTTCACAAAATTCTAATTTAAGTTCCCACAGATCACCTCTTGGATTGATGGGCATTTGCTCTAAATTAACCTAAAACTTTTTATTGCAACTACAATTAAGTTTACGTTTACATAACTCATTATTCAAATTGGAGACACTAATACTGCAATAATGTTCATAAAACCAATTATTTAACTTATGCTCAGTTTTCCCTACATAAAAACAGTGACAGTAATCACAAAAAGCTAAATAAACTACACCCTTCATATTGCAATCAAAACTTTGATTAAACCTAAATACATAAGTACTGGAATTCAATATAATGCATTCTCCTTCGTGGATGTATTTGCATTGCATACAATGTCCACATTTTCTAGTATCTAACTTCTTCCTGTTCTGTTTATTGAGCCCCTTAATACTACCCATTTCCAGCCTTTCCTTAATGTTGGACTGTATTTTAAAAACAAAATGCAGTCTATCCCCTAATACCTTCCTAACATCCTTGTCACATCCAACGTATAGTTTTGGTCAACCTTGCAACGAATTGAAGAGTACAAACTAGAAGGGGTACTTGCGTATTATTGCAACCGCATTCCAAACAACTCGATAATATGTAAGTAGCGATCCACAGCTCTCAACATTCTTTTTCTAAAATGAGTAACACTATTTCACACAATCTTACCTCTCAACCTCTTAGCTCAAGGAATCTGGACAAAGCCGTACATAATGGTGGGACAATTCACTTACAAATTTAGAAAGTAGTTAGAATAACATGGCTTGTGTTAAAATACATTTTCTAAATGATATGAAGTCTGAAAATCAGTGTATGTCTTTATGTAGTAATTTCATTCCTTAGATCATCCAAGCGATTAGCCAGAAAAACATACATTTTATGAGGAACAGACCAAATTTTTGAAGCGAAAATCTGTACGGTTAACATACAATAGGTAGTGGCAGAGTGTCTTCTACTGGCTCTTTTACTCCATCTCACACTTCCACTACCAAAATTCCACTGGGACCGTTCAGCAGGCCTTTGTGGCCAAATCTCCCCATCACCTGTCTCACTGTTCCCACTCCATCCACTCATTTCCTTTCTGCTGTCACTGCACTCCATGCTACACAACTACACTTTATCTGTTGACTATCATTCCTGCTGTACACTTGTACAACAATATTGTACTCCATAGAGCGGAACAGAAAAAAATGAGGCGGTATGAATGTGGTTGTCATAATATGGAAGTATAAAGTGTCAAAACGCTGAGTAATCCACAACCTGGTAGGAAGAGAACAAAAGAACTATTTATTCACAGACTAAGCACTTTCACCCTATGTCCATAGGGCATCATCAGAGTGAAGTAACACAACAAAAACTCTACATTTATACAACTCTAAAATACAACACGCCCACTACTAATTATAAAATGCTGTGTAAATTAATTCTTAAAGAAATATAGTTAAAAACAATCAAACACATTATATGTACTATAATATTAAATAACTGGATGACTAAATAAAAATATATATAACCATGCACAAATTAATGTAAATATACATAAATATGTACAAATCCTGCTATAAATAAATAAGTTAAGTTAAAAAAGTTGACTAACAGAAGTGTACCAAAGAAACAGACGTATTTTAAATCTGCATATGTGACATTACAAAAAAGGGGGGTAGTGTTATTATAAAAGAGACATTATTTCTAGTGGTCACCTTAAGCCTGCAATGCTCTTAACTTCAATACAGAACTTAATGATATATGTTTTTATTATTGACAGAATTGCTGATCATTTTAGAGAGGGTGATGTAAACCTATACCTAGAGAATTTGGAGTAAGAATGGCAATTGAGGACAAACGCCACTATATCTCCAGGTATTAATGATAATATATCATTAAGTTCTGTATTGAAGTTAAGAGCATTGCAGGTTTAAGGTGACCACTAGAAATAATGTCTCTTTTATAATAACACCTCCCCCCCTTTTTTGTAATGTCACATATGCAGGTTTAAAATACGTATATGTTTCTTTGGTACACCTGTTAGTCAAGTTTTTTAACTTAACTTATTTATTTATAGCAGGATTTGTACATATTTATGTACATTTACATTCATTTGTGCATGGTTATATATATTTTTATTTAGTCATCCAGTTATTTAATATTATAGTACATTTATTAATGTGTTTGATTGTTTTTAACTATATTTCTTTAAGAATTAATTGACACAGCATTTTATAATTAGTAGTGGGCATGTTGTATTTTACTGTTGTATAAATGTAGAGTTTTTGTTGTGTTAATTCACTCTGATGATGCCCTATGGACATAGGGTGAAAGGGCTTAGTCTGTGAATAAACGGTTCTTTTAATTTCCTTCCTACCAGTTTGTGGATTACTCAGCGTTTTGACACTTTTTTTCTTTTTTGTTTTATGTGTACATGCTCCTTTGAGCAAGTTTGCTTTATAATACGTAAGTACCCTAAGAAAGTTTCTGGAGCAGGATTGACCACCAAAGTATGAAATGAAGAATCTGGACAACGAAATTCCTGCTTTCATACAGTATCAGATGGAATGTCAGGCAAAAGTAGTATGCAGATGAAAATCTTGGAATGAATCTGTATGATTTTCTTTCTTTTTTTTTGTTTTCATTTCACGTTTATGTTACATCCATGGTCTATATATATTTTGTTATGTCTCTTATTTTGTGCATCACTAAAATCTGAACAGATGAACTTAATGAATGCACCTCTGAATGTTGACTTATAGCTGAACTAAGACTGAAATCACTGTCTAAAGACCATGTAATAAGTATAACAACAGTATAGCGGTCACTAATATTTAATATAGGGCCTGTTTCATTTGCAAACTACTGTAAGACTGGACTACACAGGTCTGTATGTACATACAAAGATGATGTGGAGATGTAATAAATGAGAGATTTAAAAAAGTGTGAATACAAGCAGGCAAATAAGAAAATGAGAAACTGATGGTTTCATAAAGGATAGTTTTTCAGCATGAAATAGTTGTTAGCAACTAAGTCATGTTTCTTCTGAAAGTACAATCTGACTGCATTATGTCATTCTGCAAATCGAGGGGTAGGAACTACAAAATAAACATCGACACTCATTCTTTATTTTGTATTTATTTATTTTTATTTAGGTTTTATGCAATATAATGCAAAGGAAGTAAAACCACAATATGAATCAGACTCCCAAACGCAACTCAATTGCTTCTGGGTCAAGGGTTACTGACACAGCACTAAGAGGCAGTACTCTGAGGTAGTGAAACAGAAACAGTATAATCCACAGATACTCCATGTTCTTGAGACACAAAAGTAATGTTTTCTTCCATCTACAACTTAAGACACATTTTGCACTAAACCAGGCCACCAAGAGACAATTAAATCCAATGAAAATTTACTCACATCTTGTACATCCAAAACAGAAAACCATTCAGTAATTTCTCATATCCTCCATAGCTACCATCTCAGTCTCTCCCCTACCACAAGAGTAAAGAAGTTTTTTAAAATACTACATATTAACTCACTAAATCAAGTCGATATACAATTAGACAGACGACAAAAACTATATGGATCAGCAAATCAACAATGTACTTCAACTCCACCAATAGTGCATCTCCATGTTCTTTTTAAAACAGCCTTATCCAACTGGCTATCCAGTGGCTCCTCATCATATAATCAAAAAACAATATTCTACTCTGAAATTATTCCCTCACTGTCAGAATTTCAGCTTTTCTAACATGGGTTGCAAACTTCGGATTCTGCTACAGTATAGCAAAACTTGTCACTAGGCTCCTGGGCATATTTTATACACTTCTGCCAGGTATAATCTTTCTGCTTGTGCCGTGTTCCTCATTTGTTCTTTTGTGGGCAATTTCTGTGGCCAACCCACCATACAGAATCCCATTTCCTACTATTCTTATCCCAGATTCTTTTCTTCTGCAGTGTTTGCATATTTTTTTTAGTTTGCATCCATTCCTACTTAACAAAATACTGCACACATACATGCTACTGCGATATTACAGTTCTAATTAGCACTCCAGCACAGATTCAGGCTTCAGTTTCCAGCCTGAAGCCTCTGCATATAAACCACCACCTTCCTCTAAGCCTCTTTTCCTGACTTCCATAAATCCCATCACTTTCAATATATGCTAACATAAACACACCTTGAAGGATGATGTATATCACCCACTATTGGATACAACAAAAAATACCCTGCAACTTCCATGTCAAATTATTTCAGTAGTATAAATACCACCTCAGGTCTCCCTGAAAGAGGTCACTAGCTTAATGGGACTAGGTCCAGTCAACAAAGGATAAGTAAAATAATTTGTTCTACCACTAAACCACATTTTTTGACACTAAAGCATTCAGCTGTGTTTATATAAATTGTTATTTGTATTTTTACTATCAACAATATATAGATGCTCATAAGCACACTTTTTTAAAATCCCATTAGACTTTCCAGCATCATAATATTCACGATTTAAACATCTGGCAAAGTTGTAACTGTCATTATTTGCAACAATTCTGTCCATATTGTAAAAAAGATTAACCAGACCTGCAATAAATTTACAATAAGAGCAGGCAGAAAGCATCTATACTAAATTTCATGTTTTACAACCTTGAGAGTCACTGTTTTGGTTTGCGACCACCCAAGGTTTCAGATGCTTTTGGTCTGAACAATCACATGTCAATTAAACACTGCACTGTTATTCATAGTGGACCCCCTGCTTTTCACTTTAGTTCTGCAGTTGCTGTATGTAATAAGTGCGATTAAGAATATCTGCACACGTGTGTGTGTTTTGTTTTTATACTATTTGGGGAAATTTGGCCAGGGCATCAGGGAACCTTCCCCCCTACTCTTTTCGATAGGTGCCATGGGATCTTTTACATCTGCTTGAGCTAATACCAACTCAAGTAGATGGGGCCTTGGTTTAATGTCTCATCCGAAAGATGACAGACTCCAAAGGATGGCACATTCAAAAGTGCAGCCCCCCCCCCCCCCCCATGCTGCACTTCAGTGTTAGTAATTAATCTGCCTGGTGTGGGAATAAAACCCACAGCCTTCGCAGTTATAACTCAATCAATGACAAAGATCCTGACAGACAAATACTAGGGTAAAAGACTGACTTCATTTGCTTATGTTATCATGTAGCATTCAATTTACAGCCCGCACTTTGCATGGCGTGAAACTGCTTAATAATTCTGCGACTTGATCCTTTGTATTCTTGTCGTTTATCTTCAGACCAGCAACCAAACAGTTACATTCTTGCAACCTGTAATTTTGGTAAATCTTTTTTATGTACTTTTTTCTAGTTGCTCTTTTAGGTCAGACAGTCCAAGTGTAAAAATGGCATAACACACAGCTGAAAATATAAATACATGGTGTCAGGTAGGAGACATAAATAGCGAAGACATCAGACTATTTGCAAGGTATTTAAAGTGTTGTAGACAGGTTTAAAGACAAATGCAGGGAGGGCTAACATTTAGCTGTGGTACTGCACTGCTATCTTGTGGCTATGGTAGGCTCCTGCAACTTGAAGCTTTAATACCTTGTCTGAGAAAGCCAACACTGTAACACAGACGTTATAATGAGCCTTTAAGTGGGCCACATCACATCTGTGTTCTACTGTTTACTGCCAGTCAACCATTAAGAAACATCTACCTTTTAATGCTTCCATCCAGACTGTGATTGATTTAATCCTCATTTACGCAGATTCAGTGGAAAAAAACTACTTTTAAATGAGAAAAAATGACGCCTGACAGCATCCGGGGCCATTTCCAAACAATACACACCATATGGGAAGGTATGGGCAACAGCTGTCTAGCATGTGTCGGGTGGGTCTCGTGAAGAATCCCCCATGATCCCAGCTTTCTGTTCCTATAGGATGCTGCTTTCCTGTTACTAAAATGTTACCTTAAAAATTGGACCATTTTCCTCACCCTGTGCCTTTAGCAACTATGCCATCCCCTTCCTTTGTTTCTGATTTTCAGACTTTCTCCTTCTTATATAACTCTCCACCTGCAGACATTGAAAGTAGGAAGAAGTGATCTTGGAAAAGAGGAACATCCACCTAAAAATCTGGATATTGATTAAGTATGAAAGCTGAAAACCAAACAGCACATAACTCTTTCCCGTTTCCAGTCGGAATGTGGGATACTATTTAGAAACGCGTTTAAAAAACTGAGAGTAACAAAAATGATGGAAAAATATAAGCACATTATCAAAGAGAAAGTGCCAAATCGGTGGACTTAATGAAATGTAACACAAAATTCTACCAAACAATGTAATTTACTTTTGCTTTAGGAAAGCACACCTCGTTCTTTAAATCATCATTGCCAGAAGTATTTTGGTCATGTAGTGCAGTTTTCTGTATACTACACAGCTTCAAAAATCACATGTGATAGGGGAGTTCATAAAATTGTATAATGGGGGGTAAGTCAAGCTTTGAAAAAGGACATAACTCCAAAGATAGGGACATCCTAAATTAAGCTTGAAAATAGAAACATTCCTCCAAAATGTGGATAACTGGGAGGTCTGCTTTCTTATTATACAGGCTTTTCTCTTTTATTCCTGGTATATGTACCAAACAGCATGCTTTCTGCACCACAGTATTAGCTCACAATTATTTGAAACAGGCAGTGCACCTTTGGCAAGATACTGTGTTGTTACAGAAACCAGGAAGGAAATTTGTCTTTTTAATTAGTTTAAGTTCACTCAAAATGAAGAAAATGTCAAAATAAACAAGGTTAATCTTTGTTTCTTGTTTTCTATGAAGCACTCAGTAGTTATACCCTCTAATGACAATACATTCATCCTCAGCGAAGCAATCTTCACAATACACTACTGTATTGTTCTACTTCCTGTATGGTCTTGGTCTACTTCCTGAACTGTATTGTTCTGCTTCCTGTGCTGTACTGTAGTACTTCTTGTTCATAGGGTCATAGGTAGGTACTAGGCTATTGGCCCTAGTGTCTATATAAGCCTAGCCAAAGGTACCCTGGCTTTCGCCACCCAAGAAAATTATTTTCCTGTGCCACTGTCAAGTAGAGCCACAGAAGTGATCCCTGGGGTGAATTTCCTATCTCCCATCCAATTATCAAGATTTTTCTTGAAGAGCGCTAATGAGGAGCTTTGTTTGATATAGATAGGTAGTTTGTTCCAGAGTATGGGAAGTCTCTGGGACAGGAATCTATCCCCCCAGCATGTTCTGTTTATTGTGGTGACAAGGTTTATGTCACTAGACCGTGTAGCTTGTAGGGATTGGGATTTCTTTAAGTGGAGCATGTCTAAAAGCTCTGGGTTTGACATAGCTTTGTGTGTTAGGCAGAGATCACCTCTGAGTAGGCGATATGCAACAGAGTAAAGCTGCAGTTTTTTGAGATGGTCTGCATAGGGTATCTGTTTGAGGCCAGTAATACTCTTTGTGAGGTATTTCTGTGGTCTTTCCAGTTGTTGTAGACGTCTTGTGAGGTACATACCAAAAGGGGCATTGTACTCTATAATGGGTCTAATGAGTGACGAGTAGAGGGGAACAATGACCTCTTTTTTCCTGGATGAGAAACCTTTTGTGATGAGGTGTGCCACATAGAAGGATTTCCTGACTACTGTGGCGATGTGATTATCAAAGGAGAGACTACTGTCCACCTGTGTCCCAAGGTCTCTTATCACACTTTCAGTGTTAAGTAGACTACCGCCTATGTGGTAGTTCATGGGTACCGAGTTTTTACCAAAAGGGATGGCAATGCATTTTTTGGCATTGAGCTTGAGGCCATGGCTTTGACACCAGGCATCTGTCTCAGCGAGGCCCTTTTGTAGGATGTCCACATCTTTTGGAGTTTTGATTATGGCTCCTAGTTTGCAGTCATCTGCGAACTTCGTTAGCCAAAGACCTTCAGTGTTGGCCTGTACTTCAGAGAAGTAGATACCAAACAGTATTGTATTGTGTTCGCTGCTTCATATGCATGTTTGTGGAAAAGTCAGACTTTATTGCACAGGTCTCACTACAGGTTTGAATGGAATAAGCTAAAATTTAATTGCTTTGTTAAAGGCCCATGCCCTCTCCCTTCCTCAAGCTGTGATACCTGTGTGGCCACCTGTTTTGTCCTTATTATAAGCTGCCACTGCCACAACCTCATCCATCATGCCCAAGCAAGGTTACCAGATATCAAGTATGGGTCTGTGAGATGGTTTGCTATCACTATGATTGTTTAAATGATAGTAAACCCTGTGGGTAACTTACCTTCAGTTGTTTCATTTGGTTACTTCCTGCTGATTTCAGGCTCTTGGGAGTCCATTAATGTATTTTAAGCAGAAATGCACTCTGGCAGAATTCCCAAGTCCATAAAACTGCTTCTACCCCCCCCCCCCCACATGACATGAGGTGACATCAAAAGGGGAAGCAGACGTGCTTTAAATTGCTGACTGTCACTACAGTTGTCCTCATTAGTGTCCCCAGCTCACAGTGCCAGCAAACACCTTGGCTATACCCTGCCCCAAGATGGAAACAGATGACCAAAGCCACTCATACTCTCATGTGGTTCTGCAGCACCCAGACCACTAAATGAACCCTGGCCACCAGCATAGAAAATTAGAACTATCCTCCTGTAGAGACAGGCCAACAGATGTAACTCTCTGCTCTGTTTGCTAAAACCTATTTCTCTGCTATATGCATTAATATTATATGGACTGGGGTATTCCTTTTACTTTTGTGAGTGCAGTTTTCCATATCATCTGTAAATAGTTCACTATCTATCCATTCCTGCCACTCCTTTTCCCTCCCATGTCAAAGTAAGATGTGCCTCATGGTTGTTTTGCTCTTCCTGTCCCACCCACTCACTTCCTACTCACACGGTGGTACCTTTATTTTAATGGCCAACTAGTTCTGTTTTCTTTTCTGATGATAGTTTACTATATTTCTATCACTAACATGATTTTTCATAATGTTCTTTTTTATTGGTTGAATATTTCCCTAGTGCCATGGTCCATGGTCATGTTTCAACAGAAATCCAGAATTTTCTGCTTTAACAAATCTACAAACACTTCCAATACAGAGAAATAGATCTAAGTAATGTAAAGACATGTAAAGTATGCAGTGATAGGATATACAGAAAATACTGCACCCTGGTTAAAAAAAATAAAGTATTTATATTTTATCAAGTGTTTTGTTTTGTTGAGGAGTATATATTGAATTTACTGAATTTAGCATGAGTGTGAAAATGTGGGTGGAAAGATGTTTGTCCTTACCCCAGGGGTGCATGTTCTTGGAATCAGTATGCTTAGACATGTAAGGGTTAGGTTCATAGGTCGGTACTAGGCTATCAGCCCTAGGGCCTATAAAAGCCTAGCCATAACAATTCCCTGACTATTTCTTCCCACACTATTTACTTCCCTGAACCCCTGTCTAGCAGGGTGACTGACGTGATCCCCGGGGTGAATTTCCTTTCTCCCATCCAATCGTCAAGGTTCCTTTTGAAGAGGGCCAAAGAGGCACTCTGCTTGACATGTATGGGCAATCTATTCCAGAGTCTGGGGGGTCTCTGAGTCAGGAACCTATCCCTCCAGCATGTTTTGTTTATTGTGATGACAAGGTTCAGAAACCTGGAGCGTGTGACTCTGAGGGATTGGGATTTCTTTAAGTGCAGCATGTCCAACAGCTCTGGGTTTGACATGGCCTTGTATGTTAAGCAGAGATCGCCTCTGAGTAGACAATATGCAACAGCATATAGCTGGAGTTTTTTAAGGTGGTCAGCGTAGGGCATCTGCTTTAGGCCTGTGATTCTTTTAGTGAGGTTAGAGTGCAGATGACCTTTCACCGCTATAAGAAGCCCTTTCTTTGCATTCTTAAGTCAAGTATGTGCATTATTGACTTAACCTTTATGTTTACATGCACTGCAAAGTTTACTGGTTCAATATTCTGGAATAGATTCTGAAGTAACATGCAGAAACAACAGTATATAAATAAGTGAAATAATAAAATCTAGAACAGAATTCAGCAGTGGAATGAATAACGTAAGTTAATGAAGATAGTAGGGCTTAGGAAAGTTACACAAAGAAAGAAATAACAGAAGGGATGGTAAGCCATAAAGAAACAAAAGGTAAGAGGAGTTAAAAGCCAAAGGTAAACACCCGTATGACTATTATGCTGCTACAACATTACATTTTGGAGAAGCTGGAGCAGGTAAATTCTAATGATTGTGCTCTCCATGTACGTCCTCTCTCTCTCTCTCTCTCTCTCTCTGCATTGTATCTTTTTAAAGATGTTGAATATCATTGAGTTTCTCATACTGAATCTTTAAGAACATCATGTAAAGGTCCTGAAACCTCATATTAAAGTTAATTTGGCTATTTTAATAGGGGTTTAGCAGATCTTAGAACTGGTTACAAGACTTCAGGCAGCACAGTAGCTCTTTGATAAAGGTCTTTGCCGCACACTTCCACTGCTCAGTTCAGATCTCTGGTCACTTTGGGGAACCATCATGTTCTCTTTATGCTTGAATGGTCATCTGCCACTTTCCCAAAAACACAGTACTTCATTGTGTATTAAAACTGTCCATAGGTTCATAGGTTGGTAAAGGGTATCGGCCCTACGGCCTATACAAGTCTAGCCATAACAATTCCCTGGCTATTTCTTCTCACAATATTTACATCCCTGGACCCCTGTCTAGCAGGGCGACTGATGTGATCCCCGGGGTGAATTTCCTATCTCCCATCCAATTGTCAAGGTTCCTTTTGAAGAGGGCCAAAGAGGCGCACTGCTTGACATGTATGGGCAGTCTATTCCAGAGTCTGGGGAGTCTCTGGGTCAGGAACCTATCCCTCCAGCATGTTTTGTTTATTGTGATGACAACGTTTAGATCCCTGGAGAGTGTGGCTCTGAGGGATTGGGATTTCTTTAAGTGTAGCATGTCCAATAGCTCTGGGTTTGACATAAACTTGTATGTTAAGCAGAGATCACCTCTGAGTAGACGATATGCAACAGAGTATAGCGGGAGTTTTTTTTAGACGGTCAGAATAGGGCATCTGCTTTAGGCCTGTGATTCTTTTAGTGAGGTATTTCTGTGGCCTTTCCAGTTGTTGCAGATGTCTTGAGAGGTACATACCAAATGGGGCATTGTATTCTATAATGGGTCTAATGAGGGATGACTACAGTGGGACAATGACCTCCGTTTTTCTGGATGAAAAGCCCTTAGTGATGAGGTGAGCCACATAGAAGGATTTCCTGACTGTTGTGGTGATGTGGTTATCGAAGGTGAGACCACCGTCCACCTGTGTCCTTAAGTCTCTTATCACACTTTCAGTGTTTGGTGTACTGCCACCTATGTGGTAATTCATGGGTACATGTTTTTTCCCAAAGGGGATAACTATACATTTCTTGGCATTGAGCTTGAGCCCATGGCTCTGGCACCAAGCTTCTGTTTCTGTAAGACCCTTTTGTAGAATATCCACATCATTTGAGGATTCAATAATGGCTCCCAGTTTGCAGTCATTTGCGAACTTTGTTAGCCAGAGTCCCTTAGTGTTGGCCTGTACTTCAGAGAACTAGATTTGAAACAAGAGCGGTCCCAGGACTGAACCCTGAGGTACTCCACTTGTCACTTGTCTGGAGCTGGATTTGGAGTCGGCTACTTTTACAGTGTGGGTTCTGTCAGTAAGCCAGTTAGCAGCCCATCGAGTGACATAAGGATTAATGCCCAGCTTAGTAAGTTTATCTATGATTCTGAAGTGGGGAATGGTGTCAAAGGCCTTGGCAAGGTCCAGATAGGCTGTGTGGACTGCCTTACCCTCATCCACAGCTCTGGAGACTGATTCAAAGAAGTCAATCAGGTTCAGGAGACAAGATCGACCCTTCACGAACCCAAACTGGGTGGGGTCCAGTGTTTGAAGGTTGCCAATGTCTTTATTTATAAGTTCCATGATAATACGTTCCATGGACTTGCAGATCAGGCTTGTTAAGACTGATGGGGTGGTAGTTCCCAGGATCCAAGGTGGATCCCCCCTTGTGGAGTGGGATAACTGTAGCTGTGCACCACTCAGTGGGCCTGAAGCCTGAGATGAGGCAATGAATAAACATGACAGGTGAGGTGCCAGTTCATTTTGTAGTTCATGTAGTACACAGCCCGGGATGTCATCTGGTCCCATGGATGCTGTATTCTTAGCTTTGGAGAGTGAGGTTTTTACCTGTGCGGCCGTTATTACTGGAATTTGGCAATCTTTCAGTATTGAGATGGGCCCTTTAGGGGGTGAGAGGGGGGTGAAGTTGGCACTGAATCGATCTGCCAGGATATTGGCAATTTCCTTGGGATCAGTATATCTAATGCTATTCTGTTGTAGCTCAGAGCAGATCTGAGCATTGCCATTTAGATTCTTGACATAGCTATGGAATGCCTTGTGGTTGTCTTTGGAATCTTTGGCAATTTTACTTTCGTATCTAGCTTTGGAGGATTTTATGAGGGATCTCAGCTTCTTACTGAGGCTGGTGAGGGAGTTTTTTGCATCCTGGGATTCTCCTCTTTTCTGCAACAGTTTTTTCCTTTTGTTGTAAAGTTCGTTTATGGCAGGGGACCACCACATTGGCTTCATTTTTTTGGAGGAGAGCATCTTGGTTCTATTTGGGATGGCACAATTCACGTACAGTGCTTTAGTGTAGGATTCAGCAGTCGAACTTTCAGTTCCCGTATGCATGGGTGTCATGAAGTTTGTAACTTCTGACTTGAGTAGCATGAAGTTGGCTTTGGAGAAGTTTTTTACGGAGGTTTCCTCACTCCGTATGTATTAATTTACCCTTACCCCTTGAGATACAAGATGTGCCTAAAATTGTCTATTGAAGAGCAGTTCACTTTCCTGGTTATCATATAAATAAACTAAACTTAATTAATTCCTGAATGGTTAATATACTCCATATGAGATAAAAATGCAATGTCTCATTCTAAGCAAGGCATAAAAACAGCAGCTTTTGTGTAGGTGTACTCCAAACTTGCTCCAGTGAATCCAAGCTCATCTCACATGTACAGTTTGTGATGTTGTGATTCCCAAGTGGTATAAGGAGTCAAATCAAACCCTGCACCTTTGTTACAAATTGGATCAGGATTCAGAGAATGTTGCCACTATTAGCAGGAGTTATTAGCAGGACTTAACCACAGATTTATAAAGTGTTTTATTACCTCACAGTAGGAAACTAGAGCTCTAACTGTAGATTCATAACGTGTTTTATTAACTCACAGCAGGGAACTAGATATGAGCTGCTTCCTGTGTCCTGGGTATAGGGTTTGATTCCTTTCACCTTCGTGGATCGCCCCTGAAAAGGGACAGTTTGTCTAGTAAAAAAAATAAGCTCTTCCCAAGCTGTCAGCATTAAAAGTCTGATTGTGGAATTTTACGGCTCATACTTCAAAAGTTACCCCAGCCTAGCAAACAATTACTTTTTAAATTTTTTTAATAGTCAGCCCCATCCATATCCAAACAATGCCTCCCCTGTTAACATTTCTGGCCTTTTCTGACATGTTTCAGTTTGTCAGAACAGACAAAGTCATCTTCTTTACACAGTTTCATGATGATCAGTACAAATCAAGGGGGAGCAGTAACACTGCCAAGTCTCACTAACTTTTTTTTTTTTTTGCATTTTTTCTCCATGCTGCCAATCAGCCCTACAGGGCAATTGGTCCATTCACTTCACATTACCAGGGCGAGGGTTGATCTGAGCAAACAATTATCTAGACAGCTATCAAGGGCTAGCTGAAATAGTTTAAGAACTTCACAGTAGAAGACAAGTAAGGTGATCTTATTTGGCAGTACCCTTATCAAACTCCCCACACATATACACATTACCAGTGTCAACTATTTTAACAGTTTTAATTGGAAAACATCAAACATATGGTCGACACCAGATGTCTTCAAACATTGACCTTATAAAAGCACAAAAAACAAAAAGAAAAAAGTACCCTAACGGGTTTAAGCAGGGGGGCAAGCCCCCCTGCACCACACACCCCACCGCTACTTAAATATACCAACTCCGAGGCAGCACTACATTGCAGAAAATGGAAATCTCCCCTTATGGAGATTTCCGTTTACACACTCAAGATTCTGAGCGTTTGATATTCTCGTGTCGACAATGTCAGATTCCACATTGTCGGCTTTCGAGAATATAATATAGACCCATTTTAACTACACTGGAAAACGAGGTATGTGATCACACAAGTTTATTTAAAAATGAAATCAAAACTGTCCACTTTGGCTTTGCACAGTTGGTTGTAGAGATAGTTATTCTATTTAAAACAGTTCCTTAGATGCAGTTTTTCAGTCTCCAGCACTAACTCCAGCAGTTTTGTTTCACACAATCTCAGTCCCACATGTCTTCTACAAACAGACTGAAGGATATAGTTCACGCTGTTAGGCCTTGGCTAAGCCTTCATTCCAGATTTACACAAACTCTTTACCTGGTCTTCTTTCAGGGCACATCAAATATCTATAACTCTAGAGGTAGAACCTCACAACAGGCATTACCAGGTCATACAAAATCTTCTAAATTACTACCCTAACAATTGCCATAATAAAAAACTACACCATAAATACCATCTGTAGACTTTAAAAGTTTTTGATGAAATGGCTTTTTAGTCAAATGTACTACTGGATCATTTTTAATCATATGGGGTTTAATCAAATGTCACATACCACACGCACACACACACACACACACACACACACACACACACACACACACACACACACACACACACACATCTTATTGTTAACACTAGTTTTATTACTGTTACACTAGAATGGAGGCTGTACAAAGGGTGATTGTAATTGTATGTTAGAGTAAGTGGGGGGGGGTAAATAATAGCACACTAGATTTCAGCAAGTAAGACTACAAATCAGACTAAAATTAGAGGCAGAGGAAATATGGACTTCATAAAGGAGAAAGAGATAATAAAGGGATACATGCACAATATATACAAGTTAAAAGCAGAGTTTTTCATAACTGAGTGAGTTCATATGATCATAGGAAGTTACTAAGGTATTGGCCCTGAGGCCCTTACAAGCCTAGCCAAGAATTTAGCCCATGTTCCAACAAGTCAACAGCAGATGTCTTGCTATAGTAGATAAATGCAGATATGCCAAGTAACTTGCACAAAAATTAACATTTGGTTTTCTTAAAATGGTCGGCCATTATTTATTTATTTTTGTGAACAGATACCCAGAAGAGCAAGAGTGAATGTCTCATGAGATATCATCCCAAAGGTTTGCATCAAGTATAGAGAATGCATGTTTTAAAGTCTTGACTGAATTTAGAGGTCTGAGAAAAGAAGACCCCACTGTCAACAAGACAGCAAAGGTAGTAGATGAGGTGCAGATCTTTGAAGGAATTTGTTTAGTATCAAAGGAAGTAACAGACTGGAAACGTGGATCTTTTGAGTCAGCGACTGTGCAGGGACATTATTTATAAGAGAAGAGTAAATAGAATGTGGCTGGAGATGGAGACTTGAGGTACTTGTGAAGAAACTATGTGTGGAAGAAGGGCGAGTGACCACTTTTCCCTGATAACAGGTGTTACAAAGGTAACTACATAACCAAGTAAGTATAAAGTCATCAGAAACAGAAGAGGAGATAACCTTTAGGAACAGGGAATGAATGACAGAGACAAATCTTTTTAAGAGGCCAACAGAGAGGGCATCAGTGCGATGACCTGGATTAGCAGAGATGAGCATAGCATCTGTGAGCGTCTGTAAGGATGCCAGACTACTGTGCTCTTCAGTGAATCCATGTTGGAAGCAAAGAAAAATATATTATGTATGCATTTTGTTAGTTTATTACAGACGGCTTCCTCAAGCATTTCCCAAGTATGGGAGTAAGCTGAATGACTGATGATAACAGGGATTAGAAGAAGAAATTTGTTTTGGAGATAGACATAATCATGGCTAATTTCTACTCTCTTGTGAAGGACTAGGTAGTTGGTAATAGGTAAAACAGGTACGGAATTGGCTGAGATGGGAAATCCTTAAAAATTTGAATAAACCAGAGGTAGATCCCATCACTATCATGACTTCCATAGTGGAAAAGACAACCAAGGGAATGTTCAGTTTCCTTTAAGGTGATTTTTTTAAGGTAAAACACTGGGATGTATGGACCCCCTGAGATACTGAAAGGAGGGTGAGGGGGCTGTTAAGTGCAGAAGGTGTAGGAGGTGTGAAGCTGAATTCCTGTGCAAAGCATTAAAAGAGATTAGTGACTGGATTGTACTGTATGCTCTGTAGCCTACCATCCTGTTAATTTCAGTGAGGATTTTCTGGAGCAGGAAAGGGCATTCGATACAAAGCCAGATATGTGTATACAGAGCAAGGAAAAAATGCATCAAAAAGTTCCCTGAACCAGCACTCAGATAAACTGCTGTTGCAATGAGAGGCATGGGCTGCTTATGTGGTGAAAAATAAATGGCTGAAATAGAAAGAAAGAAGGTAAGAAATGTGCCATTGCACCTCCTCTGTTCTCACCAAGCTGCATATTTGTGTATGTACGTGTGTGTGTGTGTGTGTGTGTGTGTGTGTGTGTGTGTGTGTGTGTGTGTGTGTACACAAGTTAAGGAAGTGGGTATGGAAGTTTGTGTCAGCCCACAATGACATTTTATAAATAAGTACACAGAATGGAGGAAACAATATTTAATGGTAGCAGGATGCATTAATAAGCAAGGAATGAAACTCAGTCAAACAGCTCCAGTTTGGCTGAAACAGTGGCATCTAGATTTGTGCATCCCCTAGTAAATGCACTGCACCCCACTCAAGTAAATTGCACCATCAGAGGATTACTGAGAACCCAACAGCACAAACATCATGAACGATAAAGCCACAGCCATATTGCATCAAGAGGCTGTGACTGTGATTATTTCACTGCATCAGGACTGAGTCAATAGGTATGTACACCACAAAAAGGATTACACTTAATATGAAACTTACAGAAACATCTCTGTCTCGGAACAGGAACTGTCTGTTTAGGTTGGACCGTTCAATGGAATCCATGTCTGTTACTGTAATGCAGCCACCATCTTCTTTTGTGGCTAGGCCAATCATTGCAAAGTTTTTCAGTAGCTCACATCCAATTGCCCCAGCACCAACCTAGAACAGAAACAGGGAGAATAAAATAAAGACTTTGGCATAGATTATTAAATGTACAGAAAAGATGCAGGATCTTCAGCAACAGAGATAAGCAAATTAGACATTGCACTTTCTCTTGGGATCGGCATCTCAAAGTCAGACTGTCTGTGCAATCATACCCACACTGGTACTGTGAAATATAACATAAGATATCTGGGGAAACAATATTCTTACTTTAACATCACTGGCAATAACAATAGTCTCTAAAAAGACTTCCTCCATCTCACATTTAAAGTACTTCTGCTTACTGCACATAACTACTTTACAATGTAACTAGCAGCTGATGAAGAAATTTGTCATACCTATATTACTAAAAGAAAGAAAATAACTTTTTTTACTTTCAGTTTATACACATATTACTAAGGAGAAATTAAACTTTTTTACTTTCAGTTTATACACATATTACTAAGGAGAAATGGAACTTTTTACTTTCAGTTTATACACATATTACTAAGGAGAAATTCAACTTTTTTACTTTCAGTTTATACACATATTACTAAGGAGAAATGGAACTTTTTACTTTCAGTTTATACACATATTACTAAGGAGAAATGGAACTTTTTTTTTTCAAAACAGGTTTATTGTTTTAACATATAAGAGAAATATCATAACAATTTTATACAAGTAATTAAAAATAGGTATTATTATAATATTCAACAAAACAACTAAAGTATTTACAAAGACATCCACTACAATCAGATCAATTAATTAAACTAAAATACCATGCTATTGAAATTAAAATTTTTTTAACAACTTTTGTAAATTATCCCATACAATAAAATAAGATGTTTTTCTGTTTGTTCTAGTCCTAATTGTGTTTATTTCCATATGGCACACTATATTCATAACATTTTTAAATTCATTGAACGAAGGAGGTGTATCTGAAATCCAATTTCTAGTTATTATTTTCCTAGCCACTGCTAGAATAGACCATAACAAGGGAAGCTTAACCTTTTTAACACTTTGAGGTACAGGTGTGTTGAATAATATAAGATATTTAGAAATAATGAAATTATCTGTAAAAAGAGCCTGCAAAAATTCATTAATTGACTTCCAGTATTCTTTCAATTTTATACAGTCATAAAACATATGAGCCCAGTCAGCATTAATTTCTACATTACATCTCTTACATAGATTATCTTTATTATTTATTTTATTCATCATCAAAGGTGTATAAAAAGATCTATGTAAAATTTCCATGTATAAAGTCTCCAGACAATGGAAGACGTAGTTCTATAAGCAGATTCCAATATATATTGTTTATCTTGTTGATTTGGTGGGTCCCCATTAATAGAAGTGAAATAATTCCAGTATGAATCTACATTGTAAAAAGTTTCTTGTCTGATAACTTTATGTATGTATGAAAGTTTACCTTTATCAGAAACTTTATGTTGTAAATTTAATATCAAGTAATCAATCAGTGTTGGAATAGATTCTTTAACAGTTATAGACATTAAATCTATTTTATTAATGAGATGTTGTCTAAAGGTCTGAACCTCTAACCAGCAAGTTTCTCTTAGATCAAATTCTTGTTTTAAGAAATCTAGATTTTTAACTTTATTATCAGATATCAACTGATACCAGTACTTTAGATCATTATCTATAGCTAAATGAGTTCCTTCAGAAGTAGATGACAAAAGCATACCCTGAGTATACATTATAGGAAATACAATAAAATTCCATTCCCTATACTTAGGGTGCATGAATATAAAGTTATGATAACTAATAATAATATTTAATGGGTAACAAACCATATGTTTAGGTGTAATAGGTGAAGTACAAAATTCCTTTAGTAACCATAACATGGAGTTATTTACAATCATATTTTTATGTGTTAAGGAGATTTTCATGAAGTGTATACTAATTAGCTCCCAATAATCTTTCCATTTTGTGACATATGACTGATCTATTAATAAAGTAATAACTTTTACAATAGAAGAGATAGTATATAAATTAAAGTCTGGAAAAGAAATACCCCTTGAGACCAGCTATTAGTATGTTTCTTTAATGCAATCCTAGGTCTATTAGGTGCCCATAAGAAATTTAACATTAGTGTGTTCGGTTTCTTGATAATTATTTTTGTAGGTGGAAGTATTATTGATTGTATTAAGTATAAAATCTTGGGGAATATTATCATTTTAATAATTGTAAGTCTCTCCTCCATAGTAAAAACATATTATTCCAGGTATTAAAAAGATTTTGTATATTAAGAAAACAGGTATTATAATTATTATATATAATAGATTTAATATCTTTAGATAGTATTATACCTAAATAAGTTATCTGGCCTGAATTGGGTACATATTTAGTAAAATCACTAATGAGAATATTTTTTCGTATATATAGGTAGTATTTTAGTTTTTCTTCATTGAATATTAAACCAGAAATACTTTTAAAATTCATCATGTTATCAAATAGAGACTGTATAGAAGAATTAGATCCTGCTGATGTAATTAGAACATCATCTGCAAAAAGTTGAATTTTGGATGTTGTATTTTCATCTATTTCAAAACCCTCTATGTCAGTACTGTTTCTGATCAAATTAGTCCAAGGCTCCATTACTAAAGTGAATAATAGTGGAGAAAGTGGACATCCTTGTTTTGTACCTTTAAGAATGGGTATTCTTTGTGAAACATATGTTCCTACCTTAATATAAGCCAACGTTCCTTTGTATAAATGTTCAATTAGATTTACAAATGCATCCGAGAAGTTTGTGCACTTCATTAAGGTAAACAGATAGTCCCAGCTTACTGAATCAAATGCTGAACTTATATCAAGACTAATAAGTGTTAAATCTTTCTTTTTCCTATTTGCAAAATCTATTAATGTTAAAGTTCTTTTTATATTATCAAAAGTATTTCTATTTACAATGAAGCCTGTCTGATCTATATCTATAATGCCGGGAATGATTGTCTTCAATCTATCAGCAAAGATATTCATAAACATTTTATAATCAACATTAAGTAATGAGATGGGCCGATATGAAGAACATCTAGTTGGATCTTTATTAGGTTTTAAAATTGGCGAAATAAATGTACATTGCCAAGATGGGGGGGTTATTAACTCAGTTTGGGCCAAAATAAAAACCTTATGTATTAATGAATATGTATTTTTAGAAAGGATTTTATATATCTCTGGTATAATACCATCATTACCCGGTGCTTTGTTTGATTTAAGCTTATTTATTTGTGTAATAACTTCTGTATATGAAATACTCTTGTCCAATAGTTTAATCTGTTGTTTATTAAGCTTTTTATTCATATTTATGGTTATAAACTCCTTTATTTTATCTTTAAGTTCCATGTTAATATTATTATGGTTAATTTTGTGAAAGTGATTTCTAAATTCATCTAGTATTTCTGGTATACTAGAAACATTCTTCTTTTTCCTTAGAGAAAAGATTTCTTTGATATGGTTTTGTTTATTCTACCTTTTTGTTTTATTTTTAAGTCTATGTAAGTATTTGGGGCTTATTGAATAAGACAAAAACTTGTATTTCTCTAAAGTTATTTTAACTTTATGAGTTAAGGTTTCTTTGTATTTCTCATTTAGTTTGTTTATTTCTTCAATAACTTTCTTGTCCATAATATTTTCTTTATTATTATGTTTATAAGAGTCTAGTTTACTTTGAATATCTAACAATTCCTTATCCCAAGATTTCCTTTTATTATTATACCATCTGATACTTTGTCCATATAGATATGATTTTAAGGCATCCCAAACATAAACAATGGAGACTTCAGGAGTGTTATTTATGTCTAAAAAATGTTTTACTTCTGAAAGTATATATTCTTTATAATCTTTTAGTTGAGTTAAGTATGCTGGTATCCTTTTGATCTGAACATTATGAGTATTTTTATCATGAATTCAAAACAATTGAATTATGATCAGATATAGGACATGAAATGATTTTGGAATTAATTAAATCTGTTACCATCTGGTTAGAAATAAAGACCCTATCTATTTTTGAATAAGTTTTGTATCTGTTAGAAAAAAGGTGTATGGTAATGATTTTGAATCTATCTGATTATTAATATCATTCAAATGATAAGAATTAGCAAAATCCTTTAAATGTTTTGCATTAGATGTAATTCTTCTCTTTCCTATAGTGGTAGTATCACTTTCATGTAATATACAATTAAAGTCACCAGCTAAAATAATATCTCCTATAGAGAATGATATGATCTTATCAAGATGATGTTTCACTGTATTAATACCAATTCCAGGTATCCAATATACATTAATTAAAGTGTAAGTCTTCCCATTAATTTGTATTGTAACCATACAAAACATTCCTTTGTCATCCTGATAAGACTTAATGGTTTTAGGAATGGGCATACATTTATTCCATAAAATAGCCACTCCTTTTTTTTCTGAGTGTGCTCTGAACTAACCAATACTGTATATTTGTTTGTGGCTAGTTTATCAATATCTTTTTTCAAGAGATGGGTTTCTTGTAGGAAGACTAAGTTGGCCTTATGTAAATTAATGTATCTTATTAGGCTTGCCCTTTTACATGGATTATTCAATCCATTAATGTTTAAAGAAATTCCTTTTAAAGATGTCATTTGGCATTTTTAAAACTTAAGAATCTTATGATCAAAATTACAAATAACAAGATAAGTAATGTTACATCTCCTCCTTTAGGTGTACCTTTAAACATAGCTGTATTTATTGAATCTCTTATGGGATTTCGTATAGGATTCAATTTTGTTTGTAGTGACAATGAATGTACAAAATATATTGTGGATGTCAAAACTATATACAAATAACAATGAACAAGTGAAAATAATGTAAGGATTAAACCTTGCATCAAGCCTGGAGTTGTAAACTCCAACTTAGAGTAGTATTTACCACTCAAGTTAACCCCCTACCCTAAGCAGCAGTACGTCAGCTACCACCATATCAATTTAATACTAGTTATATTTAACTGAAGTTAACAGTTTTCAATTCAATTATCTAGCAAGACAAGACTACACATTTGGTAAAACAGTGTCATATAAACTAAAATAAACCTTTTTTTTTTTTTTTTTTTTTTAAAAACTGTTCATACTACTATATACATCCATGTAATATAAAACACTTGTATGCAAATAGCATTCAAATAATCTTGATGTTAGAAATCAAGAGGAGAGAAAAATAAGTTCTAACATTCATTTAAATCAAAAACTTTGGCTAATATGATTCAGACATTACATATATTAGGATGCATCTATTTTCTGTCATGTAAATACAGTTAAAAGCTTCCAAAAAAAACTTGAATTGCTTGTATATGAGCATTTACTCAAACTCATTATTGCCAATAGAATAAAATATTGTATTCATAGAAATTGTTATAAATCATACTTCATAGTTAAGCAGATTCTCAGAAACATTTATATACATATCTACATACACACACATACACACACACACACATATATATATATACATACATACACACACATATACATATATATATATATATATATATATATATATATATATATATATATACACATGTATACACACACACACATACACACACACACACGCACATACACACACACACATACACACACACATACACACACACACACACACACACATACATATATATATATATATATATATATATCTGATCTCACTGAGTTGTATCTTTACTGAGCACTATCTTACATTGCTGTCCCTTCAATAAATCTGTCTGCTTTATACAAAATAATGCACAGCAAACACATTTTAGTAACCAAATTTTACAAACATGCTATACTACTGCTTTAAAATATATCACATGACAATTTCTTCCAGTATAGAGTTATAAAATTATTTATGCTTGTCAATCAGATGAATTAAATGAGTTATAGTAATGTATATGTTTGGGACATAGGTTTTTAACACATATTATTAATCTGCTATTCCTGTATCTGTGCTGTGTCAGTGTGATATCTAGGTCAAAGGTGAGACCAGCTGCTTTCAGCTTCTCTGTGAGAATTCTGAGAGTTGAAGCTTTTGAAGTAGCTCATGGACACTGTGCATGAGACAGCCCACATCCCAGATTGTCTCTCTTAACATTTTGGCGGGAAACTTATTAAAAACTAGTGACAAACATTCATTTAGCAGTGTAAATGCATCTAAACATGACAAAACCTTCACAATGCATTCTACAGGTTATTACAGACTCTATGTAAGTGAAATCAAGCCCAAAATTATTAATAAGTAACAAAACTCAACATTTTTGTCCCAACTCAACTCCTATCCTAATCTTATTATTTACTGTGTCTATATGATCAAAAGTATTTATATATATTAATAAAGAAAAGAAAAAGAGAGTAGAAAGTAAAAGGGTGTAAGGCAGAAATAAAAAAAAATGTAAGAGAAAGCTATAATAAGTATATACAATAGAATATTACTTACTGTTTATATTAATAGAGTTAAAAATAAAACATATTATTTACTATTATTTAGTTTTAATTATTATTAGTTAAAGCATGACAGATTATTTACAAACAAGCATAAGCAGTGTAATCAAGAAAGTATAATTAGTTAGTGTCATTCCTGTATCTGCGATGTGTCAGTGTGACATCTAGGTCAAAGGTGAGACTAGCTGCTTTCAGCTTCTCTGTGAGAATTCTGAGAGTTGAAGCTTTTGAAGTAGCTCATGGACACTGTGCATGAGACAGCCCACATCCCAAATTGTCTCTCAACATTTTGGCGGGAAACTTATTAAAAACTAGTGACAAACATTCATTTAGCAGTGTAAATGCATCTAAACATGACAAAACCTTCACAATGCATTCTACAGGTTATTACAGACTCTATGTAAGTGAAATCAAGCCCAAAATTATTAATAAGTAACAAAACTCAACATTTTTGTCCCAACTCAACTCCTATGCAAATCTTATTATTTACTGTGTCTATATGATCAAAAGCATTTCTATATATTAATAAAGAAAAGAAAAGAGAGTAGAAAGTAAAAGGGTGTAAGGCAGAAATAAAAAAATGTAAGAGAAAGCTATAAGAAGTATATACAATAGAATGTTACTTACTGTTTATATTAATAGAGTTAAAAATAAAACATATTATTTACTATTATTTAGTTCTAATTATTATTGGTTAAAGCATGACAGATTATTTACAAACAAGCATAAGCAGTGTAATCAAGAAAGTATAATTAGGAATAGCATTTGAAGAACATATAAACTTTTAAAGGAAAAAAAAATGTATCAAATTACTGACCTTATTTTCCTCTTCAGAAAGAGAAACAAGTTAAATCACAGCTTGCCATTAAATCTCCAGATATTTTGACTAGTTATGAAACAAAACATTTCTTTGCACACAGAGAATAACTTTGATTAAATCTTTACAAAATATTTGTTGCTGCTTGGAAATGCAGGAACTATTTTTAAAAAGATTAATATTAAAATAAAATGATGAGAGAGAGAAAAAACATAGTACAAATCATTTGTTTTTTAGTCTCTTCTTCTTCTCTGAAGTCTTCCATGAAGTTTCAGTTGCCAGTCTCTTTAACGAAGGACTAGCCCATTCCATTTCTTCTATTTTTCCAAAATCTTATTTTTTTGATAAACAGTAAAGCAGAGTCTAAGTCATCGAAAATTTTAGGACCATCAGGAAGGAAGATTTTAAGCTTGGCAGGAAACAGAAGGTATGTTTTAAACTGTGCTTTTAAGCTCCCTTATTAGTGGCAGAAAAACTTTTCTTTTAGCTAATACCATGGAAGAATAGTCATTGTCAAAACGCACAGTTGTTTCATTAATCTTAACAGGAGCTTTAGCCCAAGCAGATTTAAGAACCATCTCTTTATCAAAAGATGATAGAAATCTAACTATAACTGATCTAGGATAGTTTTTGTTAGAGTTAGTATTAGCTATAGATCTATGTGCTCTTTCGATACCAAAAGAGAATGCTTCTGGTAAATCTAAAGTTTTAGGGAGCCATGTTGTTAAAAAAGAAGTAATATTGTTACCTTCAATATTTTCTGGCAGTCCAAAAATCCTAATGTTATTGCACCTAGATCTATTTTCCAGGTCATGCAGCTTTGTTTGTAAATGTGTATTTTGTTTCAGCAGAAACTCAATGTTGATTTCCTCTTCTTGTATTCTATTTTCCATGTCATTCACAGCTTCTTCTATGCCTGTCATCTGGATCTTCTGTTGTTGCAGGTCCATATGTAACAAGTCTATTTGTTTTGTAGTTTTTTCTATGAAAGTGTCTATTTTAGTATCCATTTTATCTATCTTAGCAGTAAGTTGCTGGACTATAATTATCAGAGACTGAATTTCTTTCTTGATGCTGTAGTCTTGAGAATTTGTCTTACTGGAACTCATTTCAGACTGATAAACTGACAGGAAAATTTCCAAAGTAATTTCTGACAGGAATATTATTAAGATTTCCTTTCTTTTTTAGATATAGTTCAAGAACTATATAAAACAAACATATTTAGAAAGAAAATTACTTCAAGAATTAATTTTTTAAGTAATTAATTCCTGTCAATGTAATGAAATTGGAGGAGCTGAAGAAATCTGCTGCTATCCTGTGTTCATCCTTGGCCACCGAGAAATGGAACTTTTTTGATTACACTTTCATTTCCCTCATTATACTTATAAACATTAATGACAAATTGGTGACTTGCACTACAGTCTGTTTTTTTCCCTTCTTCCCTCCCCTTCTTGCAACAGCACAGTATTCATGTCCAAACCGCACCCTATGAAATTGTCTCCTTGCAGTCCGCCTGTTTATTTCCTCGCTAGTCCTCCTCTTCATCATTTTGATCACTCAACACCAGTTTCTGGTTTAAGTCCAAGGTATTCTTTATTTTTCTCATCAATTCCTGGGCTTTTTTTTCTCTCAATCATTTTCCTTTGGAAACTGGAAAGTTCTGTTTATGGGCTATGCCATTGTCAAAGGAATGAGAAACAGAATCCCTCTCAATTTGCTGGCTCACTTTTTACCACAATTTTTTTTATTTCCTCCTTTGCCTGTTCTGCATCCAGGAATGTCTTAATTCCTTTTAAAAATATTCTGAAGACAGCTGGATATAGCAACTTGAGTCTCACCCTGCCTCTCGACACACTTTGATTGCAGGGATAAATTCTCTTCTCTTCTGCCTGGTGTACAGCGAATAATCATTTTCCATGAACTCTCTGGTGTCCTCAGTTGATAAATATCGACCCTCTGCCACAATTTTGTCAGGAGCAGTTCCTTCTGCTCATACAACTCCATCTTTATTACTTCAGGTCTTGGGTTCTTTCTCATGACCATATTTTGAGCACACACATTATGTACCCTTTCATTAAATCCTACTGTAGAACATCAGTCCAGTTGCTTACTTGTGCTTTCATAAAATGAATGCAATCTGTTCCTTTCAGTTTCTTTGGTACAGCAGAAAATCTCAGCTTTACTCTGTTTACTCTGTCAATTTTTTTTAAATAGCTCTTTTTGAGAGCCTTCACGTTCAGCTGGTCTTTCCTTCATTTCATCCTCTGGTTTCTGCAGTTTTTTCATCTCATCTGAATAGCTGCTTAAACTATCTTCTATTATTTCCAGCCCTTTGCCATTTGGCTGTATGTACTTCTCCAGTGTCTCACTTATTTTAAACACATCTGAAGGCATTTGATTTATTTTTTCTCTAAATTACTGGAACCCATCTTCTGTACTAAGGCTGAAACTTGAAGTGCTTTTTGCTTTACAGCTGTGAGTCTCGTCTTTAACAGAGGTTTTCTTCTCCTTTTATAGTTAATTTTCTCTTACTTTTTACAGATTTCTTTGTTAATGATAACCAGAAAGTGTAGTGGCTAACCAATAACTTGAATTTTACTCAGATAAATGAGTTTAGCTGACAGCTTTCAAAAGTTTCTGTTTTCACGCTGGGAAAGCTCTAATCACCCTGTTGATCAATGTGCAGCCATCTTAGAAGTCCTCTGTTCAGACAGATTTGGTCTGAATGTGACTGTGTTTTTTTTTTCTGTTGCCACTGGAAATGGGGAATGTTTTCCTTTTACAAACCTTTTTTTCCTGGTATACTTGCTTTTTGGTAATTAATATGTAGGCATTGGTCAAGCATTTCACCGAGTTACCTACAGCCCATTTTATATATGGGTGTTGACATCTGTAATGTCACCATTAAGACATTGAAACACTGCCCACGTTCAGAGAATTACACCACAGCAAATGACATAAAAATAACTGCTTTTCAGGGGGCAAGCCCACATCCTCTGCTAATTATATATACTAACTCCAAGATCACACAATCCCCAGGAAAAAGGAACATTTCTGGGGATTGTCAATCTTCTGTACAAAGTGACTGTCTGTTTCTGTTGACCAAACGGTGTCAACCAAACAGACATCAACATTGTGCACAATCAACAATAGATAATAGCCACACACACACACACACACACACACACACACACACACACACACACACACACACACAGATAGATAGATAGATATAAGCTCACACACGCGCACACACAGATGCACATTTATGTGGTTGAGTTTGTTAACCAGGAGGTTTGTCTTTCAGTCACAATGTAGGTCAAATGGCAGAGGCATGTACATATATAACATCTGAGTGCATAAGATATCAGAAAATGTGAAATATAGCAGAGAGACAGACAAAAATATTATGGAACCAAGTGAGAAAGTCTATGACCAAAATCAGCAAATCACTGCCATAACTTGGATGCACTGCTACTAAACTATTATAAAATTCTTTCTAGACTGAAGAATGACTAATCCTGCAACTCTGCTTGAATTCTGATTTTATAATAATAATAATAATAACAATAAATCAAACAATGTAAGGCTGAAGCAGGATTCAGTGTAGGCGCAAATGCCTATGTTGTTTTGTGCCAGCCTTAGCTGTATATGATCAAATTACTTGCTTCCTGTTTGTAACTCACTGGGATGAGTGGTAAGAGAAATGGGGTGATGAGTTACATGCCTAAACGCAGTAGTGACAGGACCTGGGTTGATATGAACATGTCCAGATAGTATTATCAGGAGGATTTAGAGCCATGGTTTATGAAGATATGTATGAAACGGTACTCCTGAGGGTGCTAAAAGTACACTTAGTATCAGCTGTCTTACCATCTTTCTATTGCAGAAAAAGTAACGGTAGGAAAGCAGTTGTTCTGCTGAACTATGTTTTGTTGTGCAGTTGTATAAGTTGTGTTTGTGCAGAGGGCTGCTGGATGTTGTTGCATAACAGGAGTGTAAAATATAAGATGTTGGGTACTGACAAACAGTACGATAGTATGTATTTGAGTTGGAATGTTACACTTAACTGCAATATAATTTGTTCTGAAAATTCACTTGAGAGAGAGAAATTAAATGTTTTGCTGAAGCAGTCTTATTTTACAGTAGGACTTGTCCCTGTTTTCCAGTTTAAATGTACATAGTTTGGACAAAATAGCTGTGTTGAATGTTTATGTTTAATTATATGCAATGGGTGTTACAGAAATGTAAAGTGGAAGTTCTCAGCTCTTGTTTGTGTACTACTAGATGGTTAGCAGGCTGAAATGTTGAATTAGGTATACCTGATCAGTATGTGCGCTCACAGTATACCTGATCAGTACGTGCGCTCACAGTATACCTGATCAGTACGTGCGCTCACAGCTATAGCTGGCTCAATTATCACATAGTGCCATTCTCCGCTGGGGCACCCCGCAACTATAAGCTGAAGAGAAAATCCAAAACAAGCCAGCCAGGTATAAATATGGTTACAAGTACGTATAGCTTATAATGGCAGAGTTACAGTCATGGCTCTGACTGTTTCATAAAATAATTATTTCACTGTACTACACATAATTTTCAATGCCCACACCAGCTACATAAACAAGACACTGTAAATGCTGTCCTAATTAACCAAATGCAACTCTCTCAGATGGGTAAATAAAGCATATCAATGTATATTCAAGGGTGCAGCTCACTTTTAATGTATATAGGAGGGCTACATTCAGGCAGAGATACATATAAACAAACACACACACACACACACACACACACACACACACACACACACACACACACACACACACACATTTATTTACCAAATTATTTAATTTGCTATTTCTCACACAATCTGAAAGACACAGCAAACCAGAACTACAGCAAAAAGTAGCACACAGCTGATGGAATAACTACTACTGCGTACACCTTCTGAGAGACCAGAGTTACAAAAAACAGGGGGGCCCAGCAGATAAGGAAGGGGTGCATTATCCGATGAAGGTACAGCACTTCTACGTACCAGAAAATATTTCTGTTTCCCCAGCTTTTTCTGGAAGTCTGCACCAAAGACTGCAATCTGCCCATCGTAACGACATCCTCTCTGAAAAAACAAACAAACAAAAAAAATAATAATAACAGAAAACTGTATTAAAGGTGCAAAGGAAAAAATTTAATAATTATAAGTTCCTTTGCAGTCAATCTAAAATGTTTATGTCAAAAGGGTTTTGTCATATCAATATATGGGTGTAAGACAGCCACAAATAACATTCATGAATTACTCAGGATATTCTGATCTGTACTATTTACTAGGAGTGCTTAAAGGAACGTTAGCAACCTGCATCAGTGATGGCCTTATAAAATTATACCTCAAAACTGTGAAGAAAAGATAAGGGGTGCAAATACAGACAATGTTTAACATCTGCCTATTCTCAACCTATTAAAATTCAGAGCTACTTTCACTATTATTTACCCCCAGACAGAAAAGGACATGCTGTCTTTTTAGGCAGAGCCTGGCTAATGAGCATCAGAATATGGCAAGTAACAATGTAGCCATTTCCAACCTTAAACTGGACTACATCAAGGTGTCTTCAATGCCAGAAGTCTAACAACAAATTACCTAATCTTGAGGCTTTCCTGCAACTTGACCACATCCACATTTCTGTAGTTATGGTGTCTTGGTTTAAGTGTAAAGACAGCATTCCCGCCATACCTGGGTTTTGCACATACTATACATTCAGGCCTGTTGGAAACCCCGGTGGTGTTTCCATGTTTGTTAAGGACCACATCACCATTAGACAGATTCCCAGAGACACACAGACTGAACCCACTGAGCTCCAATTTACTATGGATAAGAGTAACTGTCAAATTATAACTTGCTATTGAGCACTCTCCATGTCCCCTAATGACCACATAACATTCCTCTAGAAACTAGCTATTACTAAAAGTGCTATCATTTTGGAAGATTTCAGCTATCCTCTCAATAAACTGCTGCTCCTGTGCCTCCACATCTAGGTATGCCCAGTTTCTTAGACTTGATAAATAAAATTTCTTTTGATAGATTGTTAACAAACCAACTAAAAGGACATAATATTCTTAACCTGATCCTAACCAATATAGCCACTTCATGTATCATCCTCTAATTTCTCCATACCTTAAGTCCGATCATAAACTTGTAACCTCTTCTTTCAAAAATCTCTGAACTCCTACATTCAATAATTCTGAATGCAAGGCTTTCAAATGGACAAAAATCCTCAGATTCTATGGTAAGCTATCCAAAATCACTTGTGTCATCACCAGAATGGACAATAACATATCTGCAATTTATACAAAGGAGTTTTATTCCCACATAGATAAATGCCTAGTAATGGCCAGCCCTGCCAAGTGGTCCACCAGCTTGAATAAATTCTATAACATGAGTAAAAAAAGAATTACTGAAACATACAACATAGCTAAAATTCCTCATATTAAAAACTGTGTCAAGAATATCAGAACATAACATAACAATGTAGCCATTGGGGGTGGGTTTGGCATAATGGTTAAGGTCTTTGCCTCATAAACACAAGGTACAGGGTTTGATTCTCATAATGGGACACTGGCTAGGCTTAAAATGGCCCTTCAGGGCACTTAGCCTAGTATTCACCTATGAACCTATGAAAAGGAACTTATCAGGGTTAGTAAGACAAATCATGACCTTAAATTAGATTCTGAAGCAAAAGATTTATAAGTCCTTCTTTAGTTATGTTAGGAAACTAACAAATAACATCCAGCAGTGTCGTGAACGTATCCAAATGCCATCACCCACTCATATTGAGTAGACACAGTAAATATACTAGCACAAAAACAGTGCAAACCGTATTCCTGAAAAAAAGTATTAATATCAAAAATTCCAGAACTCCTTACATCTTCTAATATTGTAAATGAACGCGTTCTGAAGGCAATTTCTAAAAATCAAAAATACTACTTCTATGTGGCCTGATAATTTACCTGGATACCTAATAAATAGCACCAAACATGCCCCCGTGGATCTCCTCCTTAAATTGTTTAACCTGCGCTTAGCTGTAGGATTTGTCCCTGAAATATGGTGAACTGCACTAACCTAGGAAACTACAGACCCCTTAGCTGATTAGTTGGATTTCAAAGCAATGGATCAGATCATATCTGAACCAAATCAAAGTTTCATCACTTGAGCACACAGAATCAATGGACCACTGCAGATTAGAAGCCAAAAATGTTTTACTTTTTAATACAGAGGAAGAGGTCTTTTACTTCAAAACCAGTTTAACAGTTCATGCCTCAATAAATTCCTGGCATCTACCCGACAGTGGTCATTTGACTGTGTGCACTTTTATTTATATATTTATACATGCATGTATGTATTTATTTTACCAGGAAAGTCTGACTGGTCAAGCTGTTCTTTTTCAGCAGAGGCCCAGGAAGAAAAGCTCCACAAGTGGTACATAGAGAAAGTATACAGTAAAGACAGTAGATACATACAGGATGAGAGATAAAAATGATTATAGCCGTGCAAAGGAAAAATGTACATATAGTACATCTTTTTTACATCTTTACATATGTACAAAGTATATAGAACAGCCAGGTACTTGTATCCCATTATCCTTTTTGGCATGCTGTTTCCATATCCAATCTGACCTCATAAAACCAGATATCAAAAACCTGATATCAGGCTAGATCCACATCCGCATCAGTTAGGCTTTGTCAAAGGGAGATTCTGCCTATTCAATTTAGTTGACTTCTTCAAGAAGATCACACAAGCTGTAAGCAGCAGTCATTCTGTCCACACAACTTATGTGGATCTGGCCAATGCATTTGGCACTATACCTCATGCCAGCATCATAAATAAGCTAAGTGCATATATGTAGTGGGGTGGATGTCTAACTGGTTGAAATATAAAACCTTCATAGTTAAGGCGGCAGGCACCACCTCAGAAAGTATGAAGGTAACTAGTGGTGTGCCCCAGGGCTCAGTACTGGGACCTCTCTTTTTTAGCATCTACTTTTCTGATCTCCAAACCAGGAATCAGTACTTTGGTTACCTAAGTCTGCAGATAACTGCAAATTGTGGGTTATTGTCAAATCCCCTCATGACAGATTATTACTGCAGGCACTAACCCTCATACATACGTGGTGTATGGAAAAAGGGTTAAACTTAAATGTGAAACATCGCAGTATTGCCACATTTGGTAAACAATTCTCTCGCTCAACTTACAGTACATCCAATATCCCATTCCAGCCTCAGGGTTAGATATCTTCAAGAGCTGGTGTGTGCCCTGGAGCACAAAGATAAACAGAGCACTCACTAATTCCATAGGGCTGAATTAGTAGTAATTCTTGCAATGCAGTGATATAAAAGAAGAGAGAAGCACTAAACACAAAGAGAGTATGCTCAGGAGCACATTCAGGGGAGATTTCTTTATTGTACAGAAGCCTTGTGGATGCTGTCTGCTGGTTGTCATCTCTGCTGTTGAGCAGGAAGGGCAGGAATCACTGAGTGCTCGGGCAAAAGCCTTGGGGAGGTACACAGGAATCTGTACAGAAGTTCAAAACCAACTTTGCTGAAATATGGTTCACCATCTGTGTTTTGCTGAATTGTGTTTGACTGAAATGTTTCTGAGTGGGGGGTAAACTTCCTCTTCTTCACATACAGGATAGACCACATTCTGCCACTAAATATAATAGCCTAAGGTGAATGGGTTCTGGCCAGCACTCCCCACTCCCACATGGCACAAGTCTGAAAAGAACATAGCTAAGCTACCCCTATACCAATTCATAAAGATCTCAAAACTCTACACCAGAGAACAATGATACCCTCTGATGCCCCCTACCACTGCTCCTTCCAAGCAATATTCATGTTGTGGGTGCATGCCAGACAACTTGTTATGCATACATGTAGCTGGGGGCAGAGAGAGCACATGCATCAATCATAAAGATCACCACTGCAGTACAGTTAGAATACACACAGATGGACATTGGAGGAGGTTGTAAAGTTACGTCCAATGTCCTGGTCATCTGCAGGAAGTCTAATAGTAATGCAGAGAACACTCATGCCTTTTTTTGTTGTTGCTGAAGTGAATGGTCACCTTTATCCCTTTGCAGTTCACTTGGCCACTTCTCTGGATGATGTGTGAGAATGACAAATACTTCTGGCTTTTTTCAATATAATGCCTTCTTCAGTTTGTTGACTGCACTTACAGCCATTTATAATGTCTATTCTGGTTGTTAACTGGTGGCCACATACCACCATGGCAGGATCATGAATTAGAACATTTTGACCACAAAGACATATGATCTTGGTGCTTTTCTAGGGAGTTTATGATGGAACCAAGTTTACATTCATCTGCAAATTTGGTCAGCCATAAACTCTTAACACTTGCTCTGAAATCTGAGAAGTAAAAGCCAACAAGGAGTAACCCAGTAGTGACAAGTCTTTTGGAGGATGTAGATCTGCTAGCCCCAAGTTCTTGGGTTCCATTTGTGATCCAATTTGATATCCAATGAGCACAGCCAGATCATGGTGAAATGGGGCCCCAAGCAGGCTAATGGACCAGCTCCCCACAACCATTCCATTGCCACATTACTTGGCTATCTCTCCCCAGTTACCATAAATGTTGCTCAAACCTGTCAATGTGCACAGCATTTTCTTCTTTACTTTTATAATGTTTACAGAGATTTAATTAAAAAACTTTATTTCAAATATTACAGCAGAAACACTGATGGCTTTTTGCTAAAGAAAATAAAACAAAACAGCCTCATGCTGAAAACAGACTTAGCATGAGCAACAGTAAACTTCTCCTCCCTTGAAACTCGCATTTATTGCAAATGCACCTGGCCACAGGTGCATTACGTGCACATTTATATCTATAGACATCCCCCTAACCCAACAATTATAGTTATGCTGTTGACTATATCCTTCTAAGATGTGGTGTCAAAAATTAATAACAATATTAATGACCAAAGTCATATATTTCAAATTCATTTTAAACACATAGTATTCCAGCTTAATTCTTACACACACACACTAGTCCAGCAAAGCCAGTGTGACTGTTTAAAAATAACCAGATGATAGAGCATAAGGCACTTTCATCTACAGAGAACCCCTACCCCACCATTTTGTTGATGGTGTACACCCATTACTATTATGAAGAAATAAATGACTTGCAATTTACTGGTAGCTTTGCATAAACTACATAAAACTGTATAAAGATCATTAGCATCACACCATAAGATCCAGACATGTCCACCATATTTTAACTAGAACAGTATTTATAAGACCATAAGAAATATCAACCACCTGATAATATATACACAATCTCTGCAGACATACCCCTCAACTGTCCAGACTTTTATCTCATATTTTTAGACTATTCCTCATAAAATCTGTGGTTTTCTGAGGACTGAAGTCACTAAATAATGACAATCATTTGCATTTCAGACTTCATATCCTTCAGGGAAGGCATGCTAACATAAAACCTTTTATTCTAAGTTCATAACAGCAATATTTAAAATTTGTCCCCATTGTTGGCCCTCTGTTCTGCCAGCAATTTTGGTTTTGTCTAGACTTCTTGTGCTAAGAGGTCCAGAGGTATGTCTGCAGAAGTAAAAGTCATCTGAATAATTCCATATTAAAGATAACTATTACTAATGCAGAGGTTGCTGCTAGGCAAACAACTTTGAATTTAAGTGTTTCATCTACAAATGCAGTGTCTACTGCCCTTGAAGAATAAACTGCCTGTTTTGCTGGTAACAGCTTAATTTCAGCTCTCCCAGTGTAAAAATAGAAGTTCAGGAAAGCGAAGCGATGAATTTTTCTTTTGGGGTTAATTTCAGTTACTGGTTACTAAGTTTACTGCCTGGATGCCACCAAAGAGAATAGTTGTATAAAATCTTACTGTAAACATAAATGTCCTTCTCTTCTATGTTGCACTATTCTTTAGATATGCATTGTATTCCACCAAATGACCCAATGTCCGGCCTGTATAGAAAAGAAAGTCACTGCCTGTACATGGGACAGCAGCCATAAAAGGGATGTCTGCACATACAATATTCAGAATAAGTTAGTCCCATGAGGAAAGGCAATCCAAAGGATGCCTAAAGGGTAGTCATCCTAGGAAAGAACAAGTTGTAGGGGGAAGGCAGGTGGGACAGAATACTGCAACACAGAAGAGGACATCTATGGTTATGATAAGATTTTACACAACTATTCTACGTCCTTCTATCCAATGTTGCAGTATTCTTTACATATGGGAGAGTGCAAAAGCTGAAAGGGAAACCTAGAGAGGAGGATGGAGCAGAGGAAAACTAAGAAACATTTTCCACAAATCCATGCAGAATTGCCCTTGCAAATCCTGTCCTGCATCTGGAGATATTGCCCAACTCGTAATGCTTTGTAAAATGTATGAACAGATTACCAGATGGCAGCATCCAAAATGGAGTGAGCATCTAGGCCTTTGAAGAAACCCCCTGAGGAGGCAGCAGATTTGGTGGAATGGGCCTTAACAGAAGATGACAAATATTTCCCATGAACATCATAACAAAACACAATAGCCTTAGAGATACATGAAGAGACAGTTTTGTTTGGAAACAGGTAAACCCAGAGCCCTGGGATGAAATGACACAAAAAGTTGATCAGACTTCTTAATAGACTTAGTTTTGTCAAGGTAAAATCTGAGTCGTTGATGTACATCTAAGGGAATGCAGAATCCTCTCACTGGGGGATTGAGATGAAGGGATGAAAGTAGGCAACTGGATGGACTTGATTAAGAGACAGCTCATTTACCATTTTAGGCAAGATGAATGGATTAGTTATTACAGATACCCTGTCCTTGTAGAAAACCAAAGGGAGGCATCAATGCCTGAATTTCAGAGACCCTCCTAGCAGAGGTTAAGGCTACTAGGAGTACTGTTTTCCATGTGCAAAACTTTAGAGGACCAGAGGCTGCTGGTTCAAAAGGGGCCTGAGTAAGCTTCTCTAACAAACAGTTAAGATCCCAAGGAGAAGAAACTGGTTTCCTGGGAGGTTTTATATGTAGGACGCCTTTAAGAAAAAGCTTAACCTCTAGCCTGGAAGCTAAGGGGGGAGTTAAAAGCAAGCAAGCAGACAAGGCAGAACAGTGGACTTTGAGGAATAGGAAAGACCACTGTTAGCAATTCACAAAGGTAAGAAAGCACTAGAGGAATATCCACAGAGAGAGGATCCTCTTTTCTTTTTTGGCACCAGACAGAAAATCTTCTGCACTTGGAAATGTAAGATTTTCTAATATTGGGTTTCCCGGCCTCCTGCAAAACCCAAAGCACGTCCTTAGAAAACAGGTGCTGGAAAAAGATCAAAAGTTGATCACCCACAAGGTCATTTTCAGAGTAGATAGACGTGGGTGAACCAAGGATCCCTTGTCCTGAGTGAGTATGTCCAAAACAAAACAAACAAAGCTCTTGACTGTCCTTATGTGGAATTTGTCTTCTACACCTACACTTGCTCTTCCTGGATGACATTAACAACAAGAGGCAGTAGCAACAAATGAAATCCCCTACAGGTAATTATCTGAAGTTGAACTGCGAAACCAGCAATATCTAACAGCAGACCAAACATATGAGTCAACCTTTGCGAATGGCGGTGAAAAAGTTCTGAAGATTGTATGTGCAGACATCCCTTTTATGGCTGACATTATCTGCGATTTTGTGCAATATCCCAGGCAGTGGCTTTAAGCTTTTGTATACAGGCCAGATGTCGGGTTGTTGGGCGGAATACAACCCATATGTAAAGAATACTGCAACATTGAATAGAAGGACATGAGCAATTTAGAGAACGTGAAAGAAAATTAAACACAAAAGGTGAGAAGAAAACTCTGGCTGGGAAGAATCCTGCAGCTGTTCAGTAAAAATCAGTTCAAGCTCCAGCTTTGGTGCAAGACGTGGCTTCCAGTAACCTAGAGGAAATAAATAAGGCAAATGTGCTCACAGCTGATTAAAATAAATGAAAAACTGAAGGAGTATTTCAACTCAAATAACAAAAGCCTAGAAAAAACGAAAGAGGCTTTAAACAGATATTCAGATGAGCTGATAAAACTGCAAAAATTAGAGCTGGCTCAGTGGGGGACTGCTAAAGAAGAGGTGTTTAGGGAAAACCTGATATTTTCTGCATTACCAGAGAAACAAATGACTGTATTAATTTCATGAATAGACAAATAAGCAACTGGATTGGTATTCCACAGCAGGGGTTATTAATTGAAAGGGTACATCATGTATGGTCCAAAACTGATCATGAGAAAGCAGCCAAGACCTTTAATAGTAAAGATGCAATCCTACCAGCAAAAAGAGTTAACTCTGACAAAACTGTAGCAGAAGGACAAAGTACTAAAAGTTGGAGACAGTGCAGTGTTTTGTAGAAAATGATTATTCACTGTACACCAAGTAGAATAGGAGTCAATTTATTCCAGTAATTAGGAATGTCGAAAGGCAGGTATGAGATTCAAGCTGCTGTATCCAGCTGTCTTCAGAATATTTTTTTCCTGGAGTATCAAAGTCATTTTTTCATACAGAACATGCTAAGGAGGAGCTACAAAAGTCTGCCCAACAAAAAGTGAGCCAAAAAGCAGAAGGGGATTCTCCTTCTTATTCTTCTGATAATTTAGCTCATAAAGAGACTAAGCCAGTGAAACCTTTTCCAATATTCCAAAGGAAAATGCTTGACACTGAAAAAGCACAGGAGTTGACTAGAAGAACCAGGTGTACACTGGAAATGAACCAGGGACTGGATTTGGGAGATGGAGATCAACAGGAAGAAAATCAACTCCTCAGAAATTAATGAATAAATGTTGGATTACAAAGAATCAATTACATTTGTGAAATAGGACGGAAAAAGAAAACCTAGAAACATTGGACTTTTTGACTTTGTTAAACTTGCAAAGGACTCCAAAGCAAATTCCCTACTTCATGTCATTAATGTTCATGTTATTAATGTTTGGAAGAACATTAAGGAGAGGGGAAGAGGGAGGAAGGAAAGCGGTAACCGTTAAGTAAAACAAATGTTCTTAACAGTAATTTTATAAAACATGACATAAACAGCATGCTATAAAATAAACCCTTTTCAGTTATTTTTGTGTGAGTGTGAAATAGGGATATTAAATTAAACAGATGTCCCTGTTTTTTTTCTTCTTCTTTCATTCTTCTTGTTCAATTTTAAGAAATGCAGGCAGTGCAACATAAAAACAGAAGAAAGCCCGGATAAAGAGCAGGCTGTAAGAAAAACTGATATGCTTTTTCTTACTTTTCCATAGAGGAATGACTGCATTAATGACCTTGGCTTGATTAAATAACACATTTTAAGGAGAAGCAGGTCAATTACAAAACAATGAATGTAATGATAACATTTCCTCTAGCAAATAAATGCTCACACTGCAACGAGGAAAGCTTGTAGTGGAGGCAACTGTAGATCTGGTTCTCATGTTTCTATGGAGACTAGCTAATAGGAAGGCGCTAAAAACAGAACACTTATTTCTTTCAATCGCGAGTAGATAATGTTTTCTGAAAGCATTCACACTGTTTTCTACATCTTGGAGAGGAATAAAAGGTAAGACAAAAACAAACAGCACACAGTGTAAATAGAAGCACATGTTGTATCATGTGTCTTAGCATGGATATCCTTAAATATAGGTCAATTCAAGCCTGTCAGTGTAGCTGTCAGTCTGGGGCAATTATTCCTATTAGAAGGGTCAAACTTCATTATTTGAAGATGTACATAGTTTTGTGTGTTGTATTAAGCTAATAGGTTCTATGATGTGTTCTGGGGTGTGTTTGCCTTTTTGTTTGAGGATTATAAAGCAAACAGCCTTGTAAGATGTAACACAGGTTCAAATGAATGTGACAAGAAACAAGTATATAAAAGATTAACCTGCCAAATATTAGGGTATGCATGCAACACCAAAGTTGGATTTTATTTTAAGTTGTTACACCTCACAGGTGGAAATAATAAATTCTTATCATAATGACAGCACCTTCCATATTATCTTTACATGTGAATGGTGTCACATATATATATATATATATATATATATACAAAAAAGAAAAAGTAGGAAACTATATTAAAAATACAAAGTGCAAATAGCTATGCTACAGGAGAAACATTTGAAAGAAATGAGCATGTAAATATGATAAAGAAAGGATTTCAGGATGGTTATTCAGCAATATATCTGGGATAAAGGGAAAGGGGAGCCATTTTATTAATTGTGAGAGGAGCTCCAATAGTGAAAAGAAGAGGGGAAAAAAGATAATAATGGTAGATGTGTAGTACTAAAGATTCTTAGGGAGAATAACAATAACATACAGAATTCATAAAGTAGCAGAAAGTATTCTAAGAACTACGCCAAAACAGAAATGGAGAAAGGAAATTCTTCTGATAAGGAGGACTACAATTAGGAGTACAGAGAATAAGAAAGGGGGATGGAGTTTATTGGAGAAAACTGGCAAATGAACCAAGGTACTGGGAGCAAATAATTAGAGAGGGAAAGGTAATAGAATAGGAAGAGGTCAATAATTAATTTGGACTGCAGGCTAGAGACTGCCTTTCCTATCAAGGATTGATATCAGAAAATAAAAAACAGAAAGAAATAGGGGGATCCTAAGTACAAGACCAGCACTGGTAGAGTTTTTAATGAAATCTACAATAGAAGCTGCTGTTAAAAAAGAGATAATTAGTAGGGAATATAAAATATTGCATGATAACTATAGGAATCAATCAGAGAAGGTTAATAAGGATTGGGAAGATAGATCGGATAAGCAATTCACAAGGAAACAATGGTAGGATATAACTATGGTTCCTCAATATGCAACAAAGTCTAGAAAATTCAGGATGTTTACTTGGAAGTGTTTACATTGGTATTTGTATACCTCAAGCAGACTCCAAATATTTTGTTCTCAGGTAGACTGCAAATGTTGGAGGTGTGATGGAGAAGAAAGAGGTAATTGTGAACATATTTTTTGGGAGTGTAGTGAGGTGGCAGACTTCAAAAATCTCCTGCAGGCCACTCTGTCAGAAATCCTGGGTGAGCAGACTGGTGTAACGAAGGACTTATTTTTGTTGAGCTGTGACACAGAATCGGAATTGTCTAGTCATAAGTAAGGCCTCGCTGTGTCCAATTATGGTGGCTGCCAAAAAAATCAATTACTAGGCAATATAATACTAGAACTAGTGAATATAGTAACAGCAGTAAAAGAACTGAAAGTGGGATCTTTAGAAAAGGTAGGAGCAAATTACATAGAAAAAATGGGAATTGTGGGAACAATACATGCAGAATAATGTTTTGGAGAAGGAATAAGGTTTAACAGAAGGCAGAAATTGAATGAGCTATGTAATGGTTGACTGACAATGACTGAATAGATAAGTGCTGTATAATGTTTGCAACTGAAAAATATATCAATATGGTTTGTTTACATTTATATAAAGTTATGATTTCCTACGTCATAAGTTTGTTTGTCTTTTCGGCTTTTCCCGGTTATGGGTCGCCACAGCAGAACTCCGGTCCGCTAATGATTGGCAGTAGATTTTCACAAATGCCGAGGTGCCAGCTCAACGTTCAACCTTCAGCGAAGGCACACCCATTTACGCATGTCTTTCAAACGCCTACCCAACCATGGGGAAGACATAAGCAATAAATCAATAATGAAGTTTATTGTTTAAAAAAAATTCTTGCAATAGATCAACTATGTAATAGGAAATGTCTGGCAAACAGCGACAACAGGTTCATAGTTACTAGGCATGCAGTCTCAGTGACCATTAAGGAGTCTGCACAAATTACCAATTGCTACAAGGCATTGTCTGGTTAAAAGACTTCCTCAGTGTCACACAGAAGGTAGAAAGATTTAAATCCTGCACCCTTGTCAAAGCTTTAGTTCTCTCAACTAACTTCCAGACCAACAGTTTTTAACTAAATGCAGGAATCCTTTACAATCTGATCTCGTAGAAAAAGGTTTACCACACTAATATGCAACAATGACCAAATAATGGACGATGAAGATCAGACTGGTCTGATCATCACTAAATAATGTAGATTGTATGTCTAGACAAATGTAAAAAAAAAAAAAAAACAATGCATTTGCTAGAGGCTCTAAATAAAGTACTGTAAATATGTATTACTAAAATGCAACCTGTTTAGACTACATTACACAATCCAGGCCTATTAATGAATGAATTCATTCTTTAACAACAAAACAATTACAGACAGTATAATTGCTGTAGTAGTAGCTTTTGATCAACAACACACAAATCATACTCAAATCAGATTAAATACTGCATATAGCATATTTTTTTTTGGGGGGGGGTGGCTACATGCTTGCAGGACACCTAACTCTCATTTTGATCATTTCTCTGTCAGACCAGCAGATGACTCTAAATCCCATAGAAAGTTAAAAGAACAACAGGTTTTCCATCAACATATATTTTATGTACCGAAGAAATTGAGTCTGGCAGCTGGATTACGACTCTTATCCCCTGTACCTAAGATACAGGGTTTGACTCTGACAAGCCCCATAACTAAGAAGGGCCTCTTACTCTGACTAGCCTCATAATTAAATGGAGCATTTTGTACACACACAGAGGTCATACTTGATGCTGTATGGACCTGCTAATGAAGCAATGCTGCTAACAACAAATGCCTACTTTTACTTTAGCTGCACATTAGTCCTGCTTTGAAATCTCATGCCACATCATCTCTGCATGCAAGCATGCTTGCTCCCGCTTCATTGGTTAAAAGCAGCAAGATGTGGACATGGACAAAGCAGGAAACTTTTCTTTTTTTAACTTTAAAAGTGATAGTACATGGTCACTTAGCAAAGTAATACAACTTTTATTTTGTTTTTAATTTAAAGCTGTGGTCTCCCTCCCACCCCCTGCTAGCATGGGGCCCTAGCAGCTGCCTAGGTCCCTACTGCTAGATCTGGCCCTGCCAATCAGATTACACAGAGATTGCATTTAGCTTTTACAAAAAAAAATGTGTTTTTTATACTTTGGACACAATACTGCAATCAACCCACAGTGACTTTTAGGAAGACAAATTAGAGTCCAGGGGAATATATTAGCAGAAAAAACTGAATTCCACACAACCACTGGGGTTGAATGACAAAAACTTTCATGAAATATACTGGAACTAAAGGCAGGCAAAATATGAACTTGTCAAATAATATTATTATATAATACACAGTGCATATATTTTATATGTAATTTAAGGTTTTAAAAGGATTACATTATGAGAAAGTCTGTTTAAACTAAATTAAATATAAATACACCAATATTTTTACAAACATATATATGTCAGGCTGTAGGTTTAGTAAACTTTTTACTGTAATATTTTTAATAAAGAGTTGATAAAGTATTTATGTATTTTTATCTAATATATCTATTCAAGGATTTTTTTCTGTAAAGATGATGATTAAAGGTATTATTATATTAGACTTGTGTCATTGTATTGTTAGAGTATGCATACTAGGGTATTTGTATATGTTATTAGTTCTGAAAAAGTTCCTAAGTGAAATGAAAGTGCTAAACTCTAAATGGAATAAATGCAGGTCTCGAATCACTGGTGTATAAGCTGGGGTTTTGCTTGTGGATTTTTAACCTTCATTTTACACACTGGTTGGTATAAAACCAAAATATACCATCTACTAAAATTAAATATACATATACTTTATAGAGCATATTAATAATCTAATAAGCTACCTGGAAAAATATTCCAGTTTTATGAAAAGTATTTATCATAATAAATTATAGGTACAGACCACGACAGTTTTTTACGCTTATTCCTCTCCTACTGCATGTTGACCATTATCTCCCCTTTCAGCTGAGTGGTCATTTATTCTCTCTTTAGCAGAGGTAACAGCTGACCAAGACAGTCTATCATTTAAGCTGACATCATGTTTTTTTTTGTTTGTTTTTTTAACCCTAACTGGAAAGCACAAAAACAGTAGCATGCTCCAGGCAATAGACCTCAACAAGGGTGCGCCATACAACGCAACAGTGTGTAAACTCAATTCTTATAGGAAAGTAACCCCTCAGGACTGCCATGTACACCTAAGAGCCAGAGCTCTCACATGGTCTCTAGTTATCATCATGGTCTCTACCACAGGACCATGTCCCCTGAGTATGTGCCCTTCCAAACCGTTTCCAGTGAAGACAGATGAGCTAACGGTGTCAAATTATTCCACCCTTTCCCATGTCAATTCCAGCAGGGTACTACAGAAACTTGGGTCACCTGGGGTTTAGTCAGGAATTTATCCCTCTGTGCGAACAAGCCTGGCTACATACAGGCTAAGAATTCCTGTATTCACTGGATAATATTATATGCATACAATGAAAATAATTAAAACCTGATTATGAAATGAAAGAAAATATTTAGTTACAGCACTGTGAACATCCTATTTGTTATTGTACTTCCATACCCAAGTTATCATTCTTTCAAAGCCCCTTCATTTCTCTAATGTGATATAATCCATATGTACCCCAATGATGGTATATTACACGTTTTGTAACCAAGATTATAGCTGAATTTAAGACATATGCAAAAATACATCTGCGTATAAAAAGTGGAATAAGCTTTGCAGCAGACAGAATATATATATATATATATATATATATATATATATATATATATATAAAGGGAAACTATACTGTTGGGGAGCCTACATCTTTTATAAACTTACTGTGAGGGTCAGACATCAAATTGTTCTTTATAATTATATAATTTAAAAAGTACTGGCCATAAGCATTGCTTGCTGGGTCTATATTACGTTAACGAACATTTAAATGTTCGAATCTCTAAAGGTCGACCTTTAGAGATCGAACATTTAAATGTTCAAAAATGTAATAAAAACAAATTAAAGAAAACAAAAATTAAGAAAAGGGTTTTAGCAGGGGGACAAGCCCCCCTGCACTCCCCACTACTTAAATATACCAACACCGAGATTGCACATCAGTGCACTACAGAGCGGAAACGGGAAAATTCCCCTTCACTACACTGTAGCATGATCTTGGAGTTGGTATAATTAAGTGGGGGGTGTGGGGGGTGCAGGGGGGCTACACCCTTTGGTTTATGTATTTATTACTTAGTTTTTTTTTTTTTTTAAGATTTTTGAACACGTAAATGTTTGATGTATACCGGTCGACCTTTAAGATTCAAACATTTACGTGTTTGTTGATCTAATATAGACCATTGCTTGCTAGACTGTTACAAAATGTTACATGCTGTTTAGTTTTCTTCTTGGATCCAAACCTAAAAAAAAAAAATTGTGTTTTTGGAAAGTATTTTTTTTCAGGAAGTACACCATGATGCTCCAGAGAATTCACGTTTATAAAAACATGTAAATAGGAGTGTTCAAAATATTGTTTGTGAGAGAACTGTAGAAATAATTATGTTGAAAAATGTCTGAAATCTTTTTCAGGGGATCAAACTACACAGTCAAACCATAACAATGGTAAGAAGGTGTTGAGTTAAAGAAATGTGGACAGCGATAACTCGCTTTACACAGCACCATCCTTCTTAACATGCACGTTTACCTGAATGTTAGGATTCTTTTATACTTGTATATATTTATTCAGGATCAAATTAAAAAAATGAAGCATCCCATTCAGGATCAGATTCAAAAAATTAATCCGAATATTTACTCAGGAAAGTGTGAGAATAAGCAACAGCTATTAGAGCCAAGTACTGGTACAAGATCTATAATTGTATCTCTCTCCACTCCATGAAAATAAGTCATCAGTGTATCTAAAATATCTCATAAAATACCTATGAAGCAAATGATTACTATAAATTACATTTTCTTGCCACGTATCTTGATCATATCTGTCCAGGTCAGCCATTAAAATCCTTGAACAAATAAAATGACATAAAAATAAAAGCCCTTAATGTGTTTTTGACAGCCAGTTAGACTATACAAATTCTAACAGCTTTATAGTAAATACAATATTAACATGAAAGAAGTAGAGCTCAGAATAGAACCACCTACAGGAGCACAAGTCTCTTCATTCAGGATGTCATTAGTTTCCAAGGGCAAGCATTCCAGAGCATCAAAGTATAGCCATTGCCTCAAAGGTGTGAACTTTCCTGTACATGCCTAGAAAAAATACAAGTACAACAGATGAGAATTATTGCAGATATTGGATGCATCTGCATTGTACACAAGACTTTATGACAAGTAATTGTTCGGTTATTAAGTCAATGGTGTATACAGATAAACCAATAATAAACATTTCTGATGTGATATTCAATCCGAATATCCTTACCACAAGCCATATAACCAAAAACTCCAATAAGATATTGTTCATAGATTATATATCACTCTTAATTAAATATACCAGCAAATAAGTCATTATAGACTGATTTTATCATCGTTTCAAAACTTAAATGTTAACTACATTATAAATGTTGAGAGTAAAACGTATCCACTTCTATTGTTATATACATGAGCACCTATGTACCACATTTAAATATAAGCTAGCTGCATGCTGTAACTGACTTTCTGTATGTGGCCAGATATCCTATGTTTCATTGTAATGAAATCCTGTAATGAAAACTATAATTTTTTTATGTCCTGGGTGAAGTGGAAGTTAAGTCCACACGCACGCACAGGGTTTCAACCCCTGTGTCCAGTACGTAATATAAGTAACCTTTGAGCCCCCAACACAGAAACTCCTTTGCCACTTCTTACTAAATATACTTCAAGATGTATATTTGATGAAATGGGGCATAGAGCCATCAAGTCTCAAAAGGACATCTATTTACAAAGTTGTTTATTATAATGCATATAGCCAATAAATCATTACTTTCTGCTGCAATTAATAAAACAGAGGCAAGCAGCCAGGTCTATGAGGTAAGGCACAGAGAAATATTTTAGAAGTGACTTAGATTATAATCATGTAATAACAGCGTGTGTGTGTGTGTGTGTGTGTGTGTGTGTGTGTGTGTGTGTGTGTGTGTGTGTGTGTGTGTGTATGGGATCCAGACACATGCTCGACTAGCATATGTCCGAATAACAAAACATCGAACACACATACACGAAAGCGCTTAACATCGAAAAGCACTTCCATGTATGTGTGCCTTTTTCTTAGATCGGACTACAGTGCGGGTAAGGGAAAATTCCCTTTTCCCCACTGTAGTGCTATCTCGGAGTGAGAATATTAAAGTAGGGGGTGTGGGGGGCACAGGGGGGCAAAGCCCCCCTGCAAAAACGTAGATTTTTTTTTTTTGAACTACACATACACCGAAGCGCTTTCCGATGTTAAGCGCTTTCATGTATGATTGTTCGATGTTTTGTGATTCGGACATATGCTAGTCGAGCATGTGTCCTAGACCCATGTGTATATATATATATATATATATATATATATATATATATATATATATATATATATATATATATATATATACACATGCACACACACACACACACAAATGATCCTACATCTCTCTCACGCAAACACACAAAGAAAATATGCAGACATAAACAGGCGTATACACACACCTATATTTTTACCATTTTTTGTTTGTTTTTTGGGTTTCTTTTTCAGTTTCACCTGACATGGAATCCACTATTCTGATATCAGGGCAGTAGAATATTTAAGATGTCTACTGCTTTTTAATAACAGAGCTTTATTTAAAAAAGATAGGTAGATAGATGATTCAAACCAAATACAATCAAACAAGTTTTTCTTTGTTAGTCAAAAACATTCATAGAGCCCAGTGCCACTACTTATAGTATCTGGAAAACTGCTAACATAAATATAAAACACTTTACATAGAAAAGTCTGATTTGAAATACTCCACAGTATTTGGGAGTGGTTTTCATAAAAAATAAAGGCCACTGTAAATGAAACAGTATTCACTTTTGCAGTTGGTTGTTGGATGACAATTATACAAGGACTAGTCTAGCATCTGTTTGTTTTTTAAAGTTACTCAGTGATACTTATTTAAATTATGGCTAATATGATATTTTAATATTTAATGGCAATTTTCATAAGCATGTAAAGTAGTGAAGAATGAATGCTAGTTTTTCTGTGTAAATGAATGCTGTAGCACTTCTGCATTGTCTGTACTGTGCTTTCTTTTGCTTTAAAGTTATTCTCATTAATTTGTAAAGAAATGTAAAAATTACTTCAATTTAAAGTTACTTTCATTAATATGTAATGAAATGTAAAAAAATACTTCTATCTCTCTCTCTCTCTACATATATATATATATATATATATATATATATATATATATATACAGACAGATGTTTATAAACATATACAGATATAGACATATATAGATATCTATTTATACAAACACACACACACACACACACACACACACACACACACACACACATACAGTGTATACAAATCTTACCCCCTTATGTTCCTACTGTGATTCCAGTGATGTATGATTCCCATTTGAGCCCTGGTTGATAGAAAACCTGCACAGCATCACTGAACAGTAGTAGCACACTGCCTGTCCTCATATCAGAAACATCACTGAGTGTGTGTTCATCCTGATGAAGGCACAGTTTCACTACCTAGATAAGTATATGGGGGAGGGGGGCTCAGCACTACTTCCCTGCTGCAGCTCGCAAGATGTTTGTAGCCATCTCTCCAGGGGGAATGTCCACACCCACTATAGCCATCCCTGTTACAGCTCGTTTACTACCTGAAAAGTAGAGAAGCAGCAAGTTGCGGCCAATTAGCTGGCACAGGGATTAGCAGGCATTTCTCAGATGACATCTTTGAACATTCGTTGTTTGACAGCTGGTGCCATCCACATATAAGGGGCTGGTTTGGTCATGAGATGCCTCTGGGATCCCCTCCTAGACTGCTGTTTTGTCAGCATATGCATGTTACAAACAATGCACTTCTCTGCTGCAACTGCCACACGGGGGCAGTGCTACTGGTCTCATACATGCTGAAGTACTGCACCCCCACGGGGACGATAATCACTCAGGCTGTACCACCTGTAGTTCAGGTGTGGGTAAAGCCATACCTTCACCCTGAATAACTGCTAAAGGACCAACCAGCAGGGGGGGGGGGAGAAAGACAGTGACTGCATGTCTCAGCATCATTATCAGACACTACACAGATGCTACCATCAGCGTATTATACTGAGCCAGACTATAGGGGTAACACCACAGGAATGGTCTGACCCGCAAATATCCAACATGAGATAAGACAGAGTGAATCCAAATAACCATTATCTATATAAGGCTCTGTGTTATGAATGCAAGCACTGGTACAGTCTGTACAGGTATTGGTATGTGAGGCCTGCCAGCACACTGCACAGCTAATACACACACACACCACACACACACACACACACACACACACACATATATATATATATGTACCTTCATATTCTCCATACAGGAACGCCAGAAACTCCTGATTGGTTAGGTTTGCATTTGACACCCCTCCCATTCAATGGTCAACTTTTCTACTCTTATGCTGAATATCTTCCTGCAGACTTGCCTGATTAATTCAATGATAATCCTCTGACACTGCTGTCATGTGTGACTGCACTGATATAGCAGACCACTGTATCCTAAATGTGGTACTGTGGAGGTTGGCTGAGCACTTTCTCTTCCCAACAGGTGGCACCCAAGGGTCATGACTGCCTGTAGCAGGACGTCATTCTCGGCATGACTGAAGCTGCTCAACTCCTGTTCACCTTTTTTGGATGGCATGAGGACACCAGTGGGAACAAAACATATAACTGTGGGGAGGTGACTGCTGGAGACATCAGCCTACCAGTTTGTTACACTGACATAGCCATAGACATACACGTCAGTGCAGGTGTGGAATGAGACTGAAACACAGCAGGTGCCACAGATAGGTTATGGAATGGTCTGTGGAATGGTCTGTGGAATACCCTTATGTAACCCCAGCCTACTACTACAGATGGACACGTGCACATATACAGCTGAGGTGGTTCGCACACAGTCACAGATATATACATGTGAAGGGTTGGTATATTACTGACTGTGAGGGTGGTAGACACCTGCTGGTAATGTGACAGTGGAGTACAATGGTATACAGTTGGGGTACACATGCAGGGGCTAAAACAGTTGCACCCATACCTACATAAATATAGGCCCACAGTATACATGTTCACAAGAGTCAAGACAGTATGGATATAGGCAGACCTGACAGTAGGCTGTTTCCCCTCACCTACAATATATATTCACAGTAACATATATTACATATGGGCTATAGTGCACTTTAATATACATATGAATACTCAGTTCTAAGGCAAAGACTCCCATGTATGCCACACCATAAATTTATTTTTATTTATTTATTTATTTGACATTTGTTTACCAGGAAGGTCCACTGGGCCAGAAAGAACTCATTTTCAGCGGAGGCCCAGGGAGAAAAGCTCCGGTTACATACAGACATGTACAATCTTTATAGATAACATACAAATTGCATGTACATACAGGAATGTGAAAAATAAAGCTTTATACAGATAGTAACAAATTACCTAAGTTACAGATAAACAGGTACATTGATACAAGACAGATGGTAACTATTCAAGTAATTGAAATAGATATGCAAGTAAATGATGCAGAGTGAATTAAGTACATATGGCAAGAGAGTGAACGAGAGTTGCAGTCTAGTCTGATCTGGAGAAGAGATTATCCTGGATCAGAGAAATGGCACTGACAGGAGTTGAACATGTGTTGTTTCAGTACAGTTTTACAGGCAGGTAGGTTAGCTGTCGTTCTCACAGTAAGTGGAAGCGAGTTCCATCCTTTTGCACCATACTGGGAGTAGAGGCTTTGTACAGCATCTTAGAAGGTTTGCATATAGAGAGAAGCTCTTTATCTGCAGTCCTAAGTGTTCTACTTGATTTGTAAGGTGTAATGCTGTTATTTAATGCTGGGCAGGCTAGGCGTTTGTAGGCCATGTTGTAGAGTGTTAAAAGTTGGATATATAATAGGCAGTTGGGGAATTCTAGTCAGTTTAGGTTTTTTTAGTGACAGACAGTGATGGGCTCTAGCTTTTGAGTCGGTGGCAACTTGGTCACTTTATTGTAGCACTGTTCCATTTTAGATCTAGAGGAGCTCTGTAAATTGGTACATATTGGTGCGCCATAAAGTAGGGAGGGTAGAAGGAAAGTTTTGCTGAGGGTGGTTTTGGAAGAGGTTAATGTGTGTTTGTTTCTGTAGAGTGTGCCAAGTTTCTGGTGGGTTTTCTTTATGTTTTGTTGAATGTGAAGACTGAACTGAAGGTGATCCTCTGTGACTACACCCAGTAACTTGGTGTGGTGGAGTCTCAATGGTGGAGTTACTAGCAGAGAGAATTTTGAAGTTGTTTAAATTAGTAGTACAGTTCTTTTGCTGAAAAAGAAGCAGTTTGTTTTTTGGGTTGAGGAATAGCTGGCAGTTGGTAAGGCAGGTTTTAACAGCAGATAAACTTTCTTGAGTATCGGAGAAAGGCTGCGGTAGTGTGGGAGAGGTACAGATTATTGTGGCATCATCAGATACTGGATGAGTGTTCCACTAGTAGATGCCTTACAAAGGTCATTAGCAAAATATTAAAAAGTAGGGGTCCTAGGATGGATCTTTACGGGACTCCAGTGGGATTTTCTAGAAAGGAGATAACATTTGATCATTTTACAGATTGTTTTTGATTATAACAGCAACTGTGGAACCAATTTAGTGTAGGAGGGATAATTCCTAGGTTAGGGAGCTTGTTCAGGAGTAAAGAGTGGGACATGGTATCGAATGCCTTTGAGAGGTCAAGAAATAGTACAGATACATAGCAACCTGTGTGTCTCTAGCTATGTTTACAAGTCAGTGAAGGCTAGGAGGGCTGTAGTTATGCTGTGGTCAGGAAGAAAGCCATGTTTTGTGTTTGTAAGGAGGTTGCTATTCTGTAAGTAATGCATGACTTGAAAATGAATAGAGATGGGGAGAGTATGGCTATGGGTCGAAAGTTTGTAAGTTCAGTGGAGTTATCTCATTTGTGAATAGGGATGATATGGGACTTTTTTCTAGATACGAGGTACTCTGGACTCAGATATGGATCGGCTGATCATAATGCTGACTGAGTATGCTATGGAGTCAGATATGGATCACTTTACCAGGATGTTGACTGTGTAGGCTATGAATTCAGATATGGATGGATCGATCAGGATGCTAACTGGGTAGGCTATGGATTCAGATATGGATGGATCGATCAGGATGCTGACCGGGTAGGCTATGGATTCAGATATGGATTGATTGATCAAGATGCTGTCTCGGTCTGCTATGGATTCAGATATGGATCGATTAATCATGATGCTGACTGGGTAGGCTATGAATTCAGATATGGATCGACTGATGAGGATACTGACAGGGTATGCTATGGAGTCAGATAAGGATCGAATGATCAGGATGCTGACTGTGTATGCTATGGAGTCAGATTTGGATTGACTGATCATGATGCTGACTGCGTAGGCTATGGATTCAGATATGGATGGATTGATCAGGGTGCTGACTGGGTATGTTATGGACTCAGATATGGATGGATTGATCATCATGCTGACTGGGTATGCTATGGACTCATATATGGATGGATTGATCAGGATGCTGACTGGGTATGCTATGGACTCAGATGTGGATGGATTGATCAGGGTGCTGACTGGGTATGCTATGGATTCAGATATGGATTTATTGATCAGGCTGCTGACTGGGTATGCTATCGAATCAGCAGCTAGTTTTCGGTATGCAGGTGGGAGGTTGCCAGCAGAAGTAGAGCAGGGTTTCAGTTTGTGCAGTAATCTTTTATGAGGCTTGTAGGTATTGGTTGAAGAGTGAAACTGGGATAGTTTTCAGAAGGTGGTTCTGTGCATTGGGGGGGGTGAGAAGGGTCTGGGTCACGTGAGTGGGGAGTATTAGGGGTAGATGAAGAAGAAGAGTGGCAGGTATTGCAGGTTTTAGTGATAAGATCAGTTATAGATTTTATGAAGTGGATGTTAAAGTCTTCAGCAATTTGAACAGGGAGGGGCATTTAGTGAAACCTTGGATTCCTTTTTTGTTCCGGGGTGAAGAAGAGTTATGATAGTGGACCAGAATTCTTTTGGATTAGTTTTGGCTTCTGCTGTAGCTGACTATAATACAGCTGTTTGTCTTCAGTAACTAGTTTTTTAGCTTGGTTACGTAGCTGCATAAAGTAATTAAATCTTGTTTGTTACTACTGGGTTTCCATAGAGCCCAGGCTGTATCCATTTAATATAGCTGTTTGTCTTCAATAACTAGTTTTTTAGCTTGGTTACGTAGCTGCATAAAGTAATTATATCTTGTTTGTTACTACTGGGTTTCCATAGAGCCCAGGCTGTATCCATTTTCTCATTAGATGTTTACATTCCTTAGTCAGGGCACGGGATTGTTTTTGATTCTTTTGGTTCAAACTGGACCTTGCTATCCAGTAGTTTGAGGAAGCAATTGTTAAAGTAGGGTACTGCCTTGTCTAATGACAGTACCTTTAGTGGAGTCCAGTTTATTTTGCATAGTAGGTCATTAAACCTGTCATAAGAGAAATTAGAGAGATTACAAACCGATTTTATGGTGTTAAGTTTTTGGAGGGTGAGTGTTTACTCAAGTTGCGAAGGCACGTAGGTGGTCACTAAGGGTGTTTGGATATGTACCAGCATTGGTAAACTTAGAAGGGTGTGATACCATGATCTAGTCTAAGGAAGTTTTGAGTGTATAGTTTGTTATACCTAGTAGGGCCAGAGATTAGTTGAGAAAAAACATATAGGTTGATGCTGTTAGTGGGTAGTTGGAATATTATTCTTTGCCATTTTTTAATCAATAAAGCGAAGGAAACCAATAAAAACAAGAAGCAGATAAAACTGAAATGTTTTACTGAGCGCTTTCGGTAAAGCTATACTTCACCTTCTTCAGATAAATGCCAATACAAGCATGTCACCATATATGGTCTCATTTTCTAATCAAATGTAATAATCTCATTAACAATTAAAGAACTAGCAATCAAGTAAACTATACTAAAAAATATATGATAATAAATACGTTATATTTACTAATATTTAATCATTAAACACCATACGTTTATAGCATTTTTTAAAAAGATAAAGAACAAAGGTAGAAACTTAAAACCTACATTTTTTAAAACAGTAAATTATAACCACAAAGAGTCAATGGTACCCAAAATGTTGCTTTAACTTAGCAAACTTTGCCTGGATCAAAGCAATTGTTGTTGTTATCTTTTTAAAGCTAAAAGTTTAAGCATACATTTGATGGATATTTGTTCATTTAAACCTGGAAACACATAGGCAACAGTCCTAAGCTGCCACATTAATTCATCTACTTCTAGAAGCAGTTGCCATGGACCACTCCTTATGTGCGATGGTCTGCTATGTAAAACTGTGAATCTAAAACCATGAGTGGGATGTTCGCTTATGTGTCTTGCAAGGGCGTTGTTAGGGTCTTTTTTTATTATTGCATAATTATGTTCGTATATGCGTTGTTTTAATTTCCTTTCTGTCTTGCTTATATAAAAGGCAGGACAGCAGTCACATAAAGCGCCATATATTATATTATTATTCTTTGCCAGTCTTATGATGGTGTCTCCTAAAATAATAATTTCGTGTTGAAATGTTTGGGTGGTCCAGAAGAGTATGTCTTCTAAAATAGGGGTGTTATTACCTGGGGGTATGTAGAGAACAATTATGCAGATTATTTTTGTATTGTTAAGGTTTAGGAAGGATATCATACGTTCTGCTGAGGAAAAAGTAGGGGTACCATTTATGTATGGTGTGATATGAAGGTTGTCAGAATAGAGCAATGCTAATCCACCTTTCCTTTGAGTTCTATCAGACCTGAGTAGGCTGTAGTTGGGAAGTAGGAATTCAGAGTCATGTATGTTAGGCTATAGCAGGTTTCAGTGAGGGCTAGTATGTTGGGCTTGTACTGATCTATCCACTGATGGATGCTGGGGGATATTTTGTTACCTATACTTTTGATGTTGAGGGTCATAAAGTTTATTTTTTTATGGGGAGATTTGTAGGAATGATTAGTAGTGGGGCCAGGGTTAAGGTGGATGTCACTGCATTGAGACAGTATAGAGATTAGCTAGGAGTATATATTGTCCAGTTTTTGGGAGGGAGTGGCTGTAAGAGTTATGAGATTGGGTTTGCTGTGTATAGAGTCCAGGAGTTTATGGACTAAGTAATAGGGTAAGTTGTATGGAAACAGCTGAGGGGAGATATTCTGGAAGCTATAATGGTGCATTTGGTGGTAGGAGGCATATGTAATAGTTGGGCAACTATTTCGGGGGTAAGTTGTGGAAGTGATGTGTGTGCAAGTATTAATATGGAGGTCACTGTGGCTAAGAGTATTATTGTGGGGTGGTGGTACGTTTGGGAGCTAGTATGGCGTGAACTACTTACTACTTGTTGAAAAAGGGGGTAGAGTAGGTAGGAGCTTACAGTATTTGGATGAGGAGTGAGTCACAGAGGTGACTGTGGTAGAGATTGGTTTAACTGGAAGATTGCAGGGAGGTTGTGAGAGGCAGGGGGAAGGTAGGGTAGAGCCTATGTATGTATAAGTGTAGGAGTAGTCGGGGTGGGTGGGATTTGGAGCAGGGTAGAGGAGTAGAGTGAGCCCCAGTGGAGCGAGTGTGAATGGAGCAGGTAGAACCTGGTAGAAAGAGATACCACTGCTACAAAAAAAAAAGTCAGAAACCATACAAAATGCAATAAAAAAGGAATGGATTCACTTTAAAGAAGGTTCCTTGTGGAAGAAATTAAAAGTTTTGTCAACAAAAGCATCAATGTAAGTAAAGAGCAAACCACTCCTGTATGGGTAATGGTTGATGAAAGCAAGCATTTATTTGTGCTCTTTACTTGGATAAAATGGGGTGAGATTACACAGGGTAGTCTAATGATTAGTCACTTGCCATTGCTGAAAAGTTGCAACTTAAGGAAAGGATACATTTGATGTTATGAGGGAAAGAGTGCCCAGGGATACCATCCCAGTGAGGTGTGCACGTTACTTACAGTTAGATTACTGTAGACACTACACTACGGAGGTATACTTTCTGTTACATACATTGGCAGACACATCTCATACCCCAGTACTACAGAACACTGTGCAACTCCTCAGGGCTGTGGCTTATACATGTACTACAACTAGGCTTATAGTTCAGATACTATACTAATGAGGTGATTTAGTGCTGTGGTTACTAAATGACAGCAACAGCCACAATGTGTCATAGGCTATACACCACACTATGAATCTTGACCCAGTTTGTGCATGAGCGCCGACATCAATAAAGGCCTTGTGTCAGTGGCACCCAGAAGTACTACTACACATGCACATCACATTAGTGACCATAATCATCATGATACCCTGCTGTTCACTGCATTCTGGCCTTTACGTCATATATGTTGTGTATGACTGTGGAGCCAGGCTGTACAGTTATTTGCATACCTTGTGTAACTAACCACATGCACTGCACTGAATCAGATGTGCATCACTCTACTGTGCTGCTCAATACCCAAGTCATTTGGTTCCTGTGATGTCTGGCATTGTGTCCTAGATATCATTTTTATTTGTGGGCTTCATTTAATGCATGCACATGGCCTCTTAAAGGAATGACTGTGGTAGCGCCCCTGTAAGGTGCTGTATGGTGACATCAATCATTTATACACCTGCTGCACATGCAGCACTGGGAGCACCAACTGCATGTGCAGCACAGGGAGCACCTGCTGCACATGCAGCACTGGCAGCACCAACTGCATGTGCAGCACAGGGAGCACCTGCTGCACATGCAGTAGAGGGAGCACTGGGAGCACCTACTGCACATGCAGCAGAGGGAGCACCGGGAGCACCTACTGCACATGCAGCAAAGACAGCACCTGGCGTGCCTGCTGCACATGTAGCATAGGAAGTATGTGCTGCATAGGAAGCACCTGGAGCATCTACTGCATATCCAGCACACAGAGCACCTGGAGTGCCTGCTGCACATGCAGCACAGGGAGTACCATGACCACCTGCTGCACATGCAGCACAGGAAGCACGTGAAGCACCTGCTGCAAATGCAGCACAGGAAGAACCTGGAGTTTCTGCTGCACTTGCAGCACAGAAAGCACCTGGAATGCCTTCAGCACATGCATCACAGGGAACACATGGTGTGCCTGCTGCACATGTAGCACAAGGAACATCAGGACCATCTGCTGCACAAGCAGCATAGACAGCACCAGGAGTGCCTGCTGCACATGTAGCACAAGGAGCACATGGAGTGCCTGCTGCACAAGCAGCATAGAGAGCACCTGGAGTGCCTTATGCACAAGCAGCATAGAGAGCACCAGGGCGACCTGCTGCACAAGCAACATAGAGAGCACCAGGAATGCCTGCTGCACATGTAACACAAGGAACACCAGGACCTCCTGCTGCACAAGCAGCATAGACAGCACCTGGAGTGCCTGCTGCACAGACAGCATAGAGATCACCAGGACCACCTGCTGCACATGTAGCACAGGAAGCACCTGGAGTGTCCGTTGCACATGTAGCACAGGGAGCACCTGTTGCATAGGAAGCACCTGGAGCATCTACTGCATGTCAAGCATAGAGACCACCTGGAGTGCCTGCTGCACATGCAGCACAGGGAATACCTTAACCACCTGCTGCACATGTAACACAGGGAACACCTGGAATGCCTGCTGCATATGCAGCACAGGAAGCACAAGGATCACTTTGGGCACATGCAGCATAGACAGCACCAGGACTGCCTGCTGCACATGCTGCACAGAGAGCACCTGGAGTGCCTGATGTATATGCTGCATAGGGAGCACCTGTAGTGCCTGCTGCAAATGCAGCACAGGGAGCAGCTGGAGTGCCTGCTCCACATGCAGCACAAGGAGCACCTGGATCACCTTGTGTACATGCAGCCCAGAGAGCATCAGGAGTGCCAGCTACACATGTAAAACAGGGAGCACCTGAAGTGCCTGCTGCACATATAGCACAGGGAGCACCTGGAGTGCCTGCTGCACATACAGCACAGGAAGCACCTGGATCACCTTGTGTACACGCAGCATCGAAAGCACCAGGTGTGCCTGCTCCACATGCAGCATAGGGAGCACCTTTATCACCTTGTGCACATGCAGCATAGAGAGCACCAGGAGTGCCAGCTACACATGTAGCACAGGGAGCACCTGGAGTGCCTGCTGCACATGCAGCACAGGAACCACTTGGAGTGCCTGCTGCACATGCAGCACAAGGAGAAACTGGATCACCTTGTGCACATGCAGCACAGAGAGCACCAGGAGTGCCTGATACACATGTAGAACAAGGAGCACCTGGAGTGCCTGCTGCACATGCAGCACAGGGAGCACCTGGAATGCCTGCAGCACATGCAGCATGGGGAGAACTTGGATCACCTTGTGCACATGCAGCATAGAGAGCAACAGGAGCGCCTGCTGCACATGCAGCGCAGGTGGCACCTGGAGTGCCTGCTGCACATGCAGTGCGGGGAGCACCTGGAGTGCCTGCTGCACATGCAGCACAGAGAGCACCAGGAGTGCCAGCTACACATGTAACACAGGGATCACCTGGAGTGCCTGCTGCACATGCAGCACAGGGAGCACCTGGAGTGCCTGCTGCACATGCAGCACAGGGAGCACCTGGAGTGGCTGCTGCACATGCAGCACAGGGAGCACCTGGAGTGGCTGCTGCACATGCAGCACAGGGAGCACCTAGAGTGCCTGCTGCACATGCAGCACAAGGAGCAACTGGATCACATAGTGCACATGCAGCACAGAGAGCACCAGGAATGCCAGCTACACATGTAGCACAGGGAGCACCTGGAGTGCCTGCTGCACATGAAGCACAAGGAGAACCTGGAGTGCCTGCTGCACATGAAGTATATGGAGAACCTGGAGTGCCTGCTGCACATGCAGCACAGGGAGCACCTGGATCACATTGTGCACATGCAGTAGAGAGAGCACCAGGAGTGACAGATACACATGTAGCACAAGGAGCACCTGGAGTGCCTGCTGCACATGCAGTAGAGGAAGCACCTGGAGTGCCTTCTGCACATGTAGCACAGAGAGCACCAGGAGTGCCAGCTACACATGTAACACAGGGATCACCTGGAGTGCCTGCTGCACATACAGCACAGGGAGCACCTGGAGTGGCTGCTGCACATGCAGCACAGGGAGCACCTGGAGTGGCTGCTGCACATGCAGCAAAGGGAGCACCTGGAGTGCCTGCTGCACATGCAGCACAAGGAGCAACTGGATCACATTGTGCACATGCAGCACAGAGAGCACCAGGAGTGCCAGCTACACATGTAGCACAGGGAGCACCTGGAGTGCCTGCTGCACATGCAGCATAGAAAGCACCAGGTGTGCCTGCTGCACATGCAGCACAGGGAGCACCTGGAGTGGCTGCTGCACATGCAGTACAGGGAGCACCTGGAGTGCCTGCTGCACATGCAGTACAGGGAGCACCTGGATCACATTGTGCACATGCAGTAGAGAGAGCACCAGGAGTGACAGATACACGTGTAGCACAAGGAGCATCTGGAGTGCCTGCTGCACATGCAGTAGAGGAAGCACCTGGAGTGCCTGCTGCACATGCAGCACAGGGAGCACCTGGATCACCTTGTGTACATGCGGCATAAAAAGCACCAGGTGTGCCTGCTGCACATCCAGCACAGAGAGTACCTATAGAACATGCTGCACAGGCAGCACAAGGATTAACCAGGGTACCTGCTGCACATGCAGAAAGTACAGTTTTGTACCTACCATAAATGTAGATGTTCGAGTGCTAATACAGCTGCAGTAATCACAGATGGGTTTTCAGCCGTCAGGCGGTCCCTCGGTCGGCCGAATTCCAAAGTCTTGGTCCGGCGTCGGTTGTCGTCACTTACTCTTCTGACGTCAGTAAGGCCAGAGTATATAAGACACAGCCGACGCCATGTTCTTCAGTCTTTCTTGCCCCAGATGTCAGGTGCCCCCAAAAGGAAGGCAATACATAAATAAGGCTTATCTACATATGCAAGCAATGCAATGTAATGCAAAATCAGTGTAAGCAAGCAAATAAAACATAGCAGGATAACCCAGTCAGGTGGTATGAAGAGGTTGTTAGGCCCCATGCCTTTACCAAGTGGGGAAGGAGGGAGGGAAACCTGTACTGCAGCTGTATTATCACTCAAACATCTACATTTATGGTAGGTACAAAACTGTACTATGTTCATCGTGCATACAGCTGCAGTAATCACAGATGGGTAGAGTTCCAAAGCTATGCATAGGGTGGTAGGTACTATGAGGAACTGGGTTGAGCCAGAATGCCCTGCAAAACAGCAGTGGCAAAGCCTGCTCTTGTTCTGGAATATAAGGGTAGGTGGTAGTGTTTTGTGAAGGTATGTACAGAACTCCAAGTGGCTGCCTCCAAAATATCCTTAGTAGGAATGCCTCTGAGGAAGGCTGTAGAGGTGGCTGTGGCCCTGGTGGAGTGAGATCTGATACCAGTAGGGACAGATTTCCCATGATAGGAATAACAAAACCGTATGCAGTGGCCAATCCACTTGGAAATGGTCTGTTTGGTAACTGGTTTCCCTTGAGCCCCTACGGCATAGGACACAAAAAGTTGTTCTGATTTCCTGAAGGACCTTGTTCTGTCCAAATAATAACGTAGCTGCCTATGGATGTCTAAAGTGTGAAGCAGCCTCTCCCCTTTGTTTTGAGGGTTAGGATAAAAGGTAGGTAGGTGTATGGCTTGATTTAAGGCTACCCTGGATACCACTTTTGGCATAAAAGATGGATTGGTACGAAGGGAAACCCTGTCCTGATGGAAGATGAGGAAGGGCTGCACCACCATGAGGGCCTGTAGTTCAGAAACCCTACGAGCTGAAGTGATGGCCAGAAGGAAAGCTGTTTTCCAGGACAAATGTTGCAGATCTGTTGAGGCAGCAGGTTCAAAGGTAGGCAATGTTAATTTTTCTAGTATGTAATTAAGGTCCCAGGCTGGTATTGGTTGCTTCCTTGGAGGTCTTATATTCTTAGCCCCTCTAAGGAACTGTCGTAAGAGTGGGTGAGAATAAAGGAGGATCAGTGTTGAATTCTGCAGAAATGACTGAGGCATGTATTTTTATGGAAGAAAATGAAAGTCCACTGTTCAGCAGTTCAGCTAGGTACTGTAAAACCTGAGGCAAGTTCAATTTTCTAGGGTCCTGGCCTCTTTTCTCATTCCAACAGCAAAACTGCTTCCATTTTGCGGAGTAAGCTTTTCTAGTAGATGGTCTTCTGGCCTCCAAAATGACATCCTGCACCTCCTTGGAGAGTAGGGACTGTTGTGGTGTCAAGGAATTTTCCATGCAGCGAGGTTGAGTGTTTTCAGCTGACTGTGAAGAGTTTTGTAGCTGTTCTGAGTCAGTAGGAGAGGCATTAGAGGCAGGGACCAGGGAGGAGTATGTGTTAGGCTCCTCAGGAGTGGATACCAGTGTTGCCTTGGCCAATCTGGAGCAATCAGTATCATCCTCGGTTTGTCTGTTCTTGCTTTCAAAAGCACCTTGGGCAGAAGGGGCAGAGGTGGGAATGCATAAACTGTCCATGCTGTCCAACTGAATGAAAGGGCGTCCACTTTCCAGGCCTTTGGATGAAAGTTCCTTGAACAAAACTTTTTCAGTTGATGGTTCCTGTGGGAGGCAAAAAGATCTATGTCTGGCCTCCCCCACGCTTGGGTTATCTCTGTAAACACCTGAGGATGTAACTTCCATTCGTGTGGATCTGTCATATTTCTGCTTAGAGTGTCTGCCAGTGTGTTTTCCAGTCCTGGCAAGTACTGTGCTTGAAGTTCGATTTGTCTTTCCAGAGCCAAGTTCCAAAGAGTCATGGCTAGTCTGCACAAGGGGTATGAATGTGTTCCTCCTTGTTTGTTTATGTACCACATTACTGTGGTGTTGTCTGTTCTTATCAGTAATTGTCCTGGATGCAGGAAGTCCTTGAAAGCTGTAATTGCATTTATTACTGCTAGCATTTCTTTTGATTGATGTGAAGGTGCTTTTCCTTTTGGGACCATCTGCCCTGAATGCACCTGTCCTTCATGTGCGCCCCCCAGGCATAATCTGAGGCGTCTGTGGTTATGACTTGTTTTGCTTGAGGCTTGCAGAATGGAAGGCCTGTGTTTACTTGACATGCTTGGGCCTACCATAGAAATTCCTTTTGCAAACATGGAATTATTGGTATAATTGCTTCCAAACTGTGACTGTGTTGAGACCATAGATTTTTTTAGGTACCATTGAAGTTTCCTCATATGCAGCTTTGCACATGGGATTAGAAGAATGCAAGATGCCATGAATCCCAGAGCCTGCAGGATTTTCCTTGCAGTAAGCCTGGTACTTTTTGCTAGTGTTTTGAAGTACTGAGATAGTTGCCCTTGTTTTTCTGGCGTAAGATATGCCATCTGGGTGTTTGTGTCCAAGTTGGCACCCAGGAAGGTTATTTTCTGAGATGGTGTTAGTTTTGATTTCTCCTTGTTGATGGTATATCCCAGAGAAAGCAGTAACCGTGTCACATATGCCAGATGTTCCAGTAGTATGCGTTTGCTGTCCGCTTGGATCAGGCAGTCATCCAGATAAGGGTAAATTTGTATCCCTTGAAGTCTGCAGTAGGCAATCACTGATGATAGGCACTTTGTGAATACTCTGGGCGCAGTAGATAAGCCAAAGGGCAATGCAGAGAATTGATAGTGGATTGAACCTGCAAGAAATCTGAGGTATCTTCTGCAGCTTTGTCTGATTGGGACATGCAGGTATGCCTCCTTGAGGTCCAATGTTACCAGCCAAAACTCCTTGCCCAGCATGGGAAGAAGTTGCTGTAATGTGAGCATCTTGAATTTTGGCACGAGTAGGAATGTGTTTAGGACGGATAAGTCCAAAATGGGTCTCCAGTCGGTTCCTTTTCTTGGTACCAGAAAAAGTCTTGAATAAAAACCTTGACCTTGTTGGTGTGTAGGTACCTTTTGTATAGCTCTCATGTTTAGGAGCTTTGAAATTTGCAGTTGTGCCTCTGCCCTTTGATTTTGTGGCAGGTTTGGCATGCCTCTCATTTTTGGAAGAGTGTGAAATTGAAATTTGTAGCCTCTGTTTATAATGTCCAGTATCCATTTGTCTGTTGTGACAATATGCCAACTGCTTGCAAATAATGCTAGTTTCCCTCCCAAAGGTGCTGTCAGCTGAGACTTGCTTGGCATGGAAATGAGGGAGTCATTGGGTTTGCTTCCTGTATTGTTGTGCACTGTCTTCACCACCTCTTGGTGCTGGAGATTGCCATTGTCTGCCTTTATATGATCCTTGTGATTGCCCTCTGTCCCTTGTGCATCTGTATCTACCTCTTTGGGGCTTGTCAGTGGCTGGAAAGGACCAGTTTTTTTGAAGGCCAATTTCTGCTAAAATGTGGTGGTTGGACCTGTAAGAAAGCCTTGACAGTTTGCATAGATTTGGCTTTTTCTTCCATTTTCCGTAGTATGTCCTCAGCATTAGTACCAAATAGTACATCCTTTTGTAAAGGAGCATCAAGAAGTTTAGCTTTCACATGATCAGGTAAATTCTGTTCCCTAAGCCAGGCGTGTCTGCGAATGACTGATCCTGTAGCAGCCGCTCTACTCAAAGCCTCTAGGGCATCATAACCACATTGTAAGGTGTGTTTACCCACTTGCTCTGCACTATGCATCATATCCTGTAACTATTTTAAATCTGGTTGTTCAGGTTGAGACATTTTGTTCCTTAATTGTGATAACAGGTACTGTTGATATTTAATCATATGAAACTGACAGTTTAAGGCCCTCATGGCTAGGGTGGCCGAGGTATATACCTTTTTACCCCACCTTTCTAGAGATCTGGATTCCCTTTCTGCAGGGAGTGGATTCTTGGCAGTGGAGGCCTTTAATCCCTTGGGGCCTTGTGAAATGGTTTCAGGGTCAGCATATGGTTTTTGAAGAGAAATTGGTGAGAGCTGGGTACTCTGTAATACCTATCAGGTTTTACTGGTGCAGGAGGCAGAGAATCAGGGTTAAGGCAAGCCTCCGAATAGACATCATCCAGTACATCCAAAACAGAGGGTATAGCCAGAGGTCTGTGCTGAGGTAACCAAAGAAATTACCTAAGTCTTTTCTTGGAATCTGAAAAGTCTTGGCCTTCCCAATGGAAGTGTTCCCTCAAAGTGTGCAAGGTTTCCCCAAAAGAAAAATCCTCAGGGGGGGATACAGAAGGACTGGACTGTTCTGCATCCGAATCCTCAAAAGGGGAGTAAGAGTGTTCCTCTGCATCAGAATGTTCTGATAAAATGGATCCCTGATTAGAAGAGGGAGATTCTTCCTCCACTCTGGATCTCTTGTCAGGAGGGGGCTGAGAACCTCTGATAAGAGTAATTAAATCCTCAGCCATTTTAAGCATCTGTTTCTTAGGCATGGGTCCAGGAGAGGGGCCCTGTGCAACAGGCCTCGTGGGATGCCTGGCTGCTTTGGATTTAGTAAAAGCCTTTATTGAAAAAGAAGATGAGGGCCTAAATACACCATGGGTGGAGGTGGACCTGTCCACATTAGTAGGCTCGACATTAGCAGGGGCTTCAGTTGTAGTCTGGGAAAGGGCCAAGGACCCAGCGGTCTCGGGTACAGAGAACACCGCCAAAGGAGTGTCGTCAGTAGTCAGGGACTGCAAAGGCATCTCGCTGAGAACCGGACCACGTGTAGCCTGTTTTGGTGTGGTGTCAGCGGGGACCGCGGGTCTCGCGTGTTGGTCATTTTCCTTGCGGTTTTTGGACAAAACGGTAGTCGGAGTGTCCGACGACATCTTTTAATCAAAAGCTTTACCAAAGTAGTGTTGGGTGAACTCCGCCCGACGCTTGATAGTGCGTTTATTGAAGGTAGCGCAAAAGCGACAGCCCGAGACGTCGTGGTCTGGGCCCAAACAAGGTATGCAACGGGAATGGAAATCCTTATGCGGTATTTGCTTCCCACAAGAAATACAATTATTAACTTTTTCTGACATCGGTCTGAGGCAAGAAAAGTTTCAACGGGTACTTAGCTTTAAAGAAGACTTCGGTTCCAATTTTTTCGTAATTCAGGAGCTGGCCGACCGGCACTTGCGAACTGCTTCTGCTTCGGGCACCGCGCGGCAAAAAAGACTGAAGAATATGGCGTCGGCTGTGTCTTATATACTCTGGCCTTACTGACGTCAGAAGAGTAAGCGACGACAACCGACGCCGGACCAAGACTTTGGAATTCGGCCGACCGAGGGACCGCCTGACGGCTGAAAACCCATCTGTGATTACTGCAGCTGTATGCACGATGAACATCAGGGAGCACCTGGAGTGCCTGCCGCACATGAAGCGGGGGAACACAGAGCTCCTGCTGCACATACAGTAAAAGTAGCACAGACAGCACCTGCTCCACAAATAGCACATGGAGCACCTGGAGAACTTGTTGTACATGCAGCACTTGCCTGGATAGTGAGTGATAGCATGGGCATCACCTGCTCTGGCAAGCAGCATTGGCAAAAATATAATGATTCTCAGCGGCAACGTGCAGACATTCTACATGAAAGGAAGAAGAAATTAAGGTGAGAGATAGCCTCCTTTTACAATAAGAAACATTTTTGGGTCATTGTTCATTACGCCTGTACAGTATAGGTACACCTGCTTTCTGCTGTAATGTACTTGTTGCAGTCATAGGTTCTTAGGTTTCATAGGTGCATACTAGGCTAATGGCCCTTGCTCCTTTACAAGCCTAGCCCACGGAAGTGCCCCTAATTATTAATTAATAACATTAATGTTATTATTTCTGTTTTGCGCCAGAGGAAGAAATAGTACCAAACAGGACAGCCTGCTAGAGGTGGCAAACCAGACCCTTCGGACATCAGTGTAATTGTACAGCACTGCTGCTATTACTGTCTCTCTGCTTAACCTGTTTAGCACTGAATCAATGCCTAGTTGTCCACTGGCTTTGTAGCTTACTAGTTCTCATCCATTTGAACTAAGTTACTGTCACAACTCTTGCCAGTTATCATTAACCACAGCACTGGGATTTATTATACCATTTTAAGAAGGCCAACAACAATCCATTGTTCACTGGCTGTGCACACCAGTTACTCTCTATATACTGTGCTGTTGTCCTACACTCTGTGCCAGTTAGACTACATTTACATGCACTGCTGTGTTGTATAATGACAGCTGATCCTTAGTCATTAAGTAAATAGCTGGGCCGACTGCTGCCACTCCTTCCTAGTCTGTCTTAATAAAAGTATACTATGTCATGTAGACCAGTGTATTCCTCTCCTGTTTAGCTTTTTGTCTCAAATTGCATGCGTTTATGTTGCTTTGTTTTGATTTTCTTAATTTATTTTCATTTTATCTGCAAACTGGTCACAGAGGAGACAGTAACCACCCTGCTTTGCACTGGCCACTGTGCCACACACGTTACCCAGCAATCCACAGGGTAACGAAAGTTATCTACTGCTGGGTCACCTGGAGGACAATGCAGCCTCTATTGTTGCTTCTCTGTTGGGTAGCATGGGCTTCTTATCAGAGCCATGCAGAAAGTATGGATCTGCAAGTAAGTCAGGTGCAAATGGCCAAACCAAATTAAACTCAAACAGAAAAATCGCCAACACTAAACTGATGCAACAACCTTCTTAATTTAATGTAGCAACACCATCAGGGTAATGTGGAAACCACAATACCATAAAAGTAATCAGACTAGTCTCAGCAAAACCTGCCTTCCCTAGTGATAACAAATAATTAAATAATACCAGCATGTTATACACATTAGGTCACAGACACAAAAGCTTCCTAGTGGTTGATTATAGATGTTCATTTAAACCTGGGTTAAACAACCCCCCCCTAACTTAATTATCCAACCTCTTTCCTTTTGATTTAGTATAGTATGCTAGCCCACCTTATTAGTTCTATCACCCTCAATATGATCAATTATAACAAATTTAAACTATGCTGAATTATGTTTGATAGTATGTTTATATAAGTCAATGGACACCATTTTATGCCTGATGTTGCTGAAGTGTTCGGATATACAAATACGTAAGGACCTATAAGACCTATGATCAGTTTTAACAATTGGCTTAATTACTGGTGTCATTCTAAGGGGATCCAGTGTCTGTCTGCTTGGGATGACATGCTTGACAAGCCACGCTGCTTCGCAAGGGATGGTTTGCACCTGTCACCCCTGGGCTTCCGGATATTGGCCAAGGCTCTTGCCACCCCCATAGTGCCTTTTTTAGGCAAGGCTCAAATGACAAACCTACCTCCCTAGAAAACACAAGTGGAAAAAAACTAAGGGTAATGCTGCTCAATGCCAGAAGTCTAAACCTCAAGATGCACGCCCTCGAAGCCCTTCTCAGTATGGAGAACATCGATGTCTGTGCAGTGACTGAAACCTGGTTCAAGGCTCCTGAGAGCACCCCAGCACTATCAGGGTTTACCTCATATCATGCTTTCCGGCCCCAAAACTTGGACAGAACCACAAAAGGAGGGGGAGTATCCATTTTCATCAAAGATACCCACACCTCCAGGTTAGTGGCAACGCACGAAGCATCGGAGACTATCCAGGTGCAACTAACCATAGGCAAAACTGCCTTGCAGTTTGTAGCATGCTATAGACCACCCTCTCAAACTCAGGAACCCCACACAGCCTTCCTGAAGACACTGGAGAGTATGAATGTCTCTCCAAATACCATCATTTTGGGAGACTTCAACTACCCAAACATAGACTGGGAACATTACTCAAGCCCCAACACTCTAGCCCAAAGGTTCTTAGAATTCATAAACTCAAATGCAATGGAACAACTAGTCACCATTCCCACCAAGAGGAGACAATATACTAGACCTGATCATCACAAACATGGGGACAAAATGCTCCACACCGGAAGTACATCCCTCTTTGGTAAGATCAGACCATAAATTAATCTCAATGGAAATCCACATCCCGCCCTCACCCCCTGCACAAAAGACCACAGTGAAGAACTTCTCAAAAGCAAACTTCACACTTCTTAAGACTGAAGTGGTATTTTTCAAGGCCCCTGGGCCAGTGGAAACCACAACCCACACTGCTGAATCCCCTGCAAATGCCTTCTATGGGCACCTTCAAGAATGCATGGATCATGCAATCCCAAATAAAACCAAGACCCATTCCCCCAAAGGCAGGCGACCGGTCTGGTGGACCCCAGCCATAAACAAACTTTACAACAGAAGGAGGAAGCTACTACATGACAGAGCAAAATCCCTAAAAGGAAAGGCATCTCTGATCAGTACTAGCAAAACTACGATCACTCATAAAATCATCCAAGGCCAACTTTGAGAGAAAAATCGCAAAATGACACAAAAGACAATCACAAGGCCTTCTTTAGCTATGTTAGAAACCTGGGTGGAAACTCCCAGATATGCTCAGAGTTAGTCCAAAATGACACAAAATACACTGAACCCACTGACATTGCCAACATTCTGGCAGACAGGTTCAGTGCAAATTTCTCCTCCCTCCCCCAAAGGAGAAATAACTATCCCAGCAGAGTGTAGCCTCCCTAACATCTCAGATGCCCAGGTGAGAGCTGCCCTCTCTAAAGCTAAAACACAGCATCAATGGGACGGATGGTGTCCCGGGCTGTGTGCTACATGAACTCCAAGAGGAACTAAACCCACACATAAGGCTGCTGTTTAATCTTAGCCTTACCACAGGATACGCACCCAAAGAGTGGCGTGGCAACAGTGGTCCCACTTCACAAAGGCGGTGCTTCTCACGGACCCTGGAAATTACCGCCCCATAAGCCTGACGAGCCTGGTCTGCAAAGCTATGGAGAGGATCATTATGGAACTCATAAACAAAGACATTGGGGACCTACAGACATTGGATCCTACCCAATTTGGCTTTGTCAAGGGCAGATCCTGCCTTCTGAACTTGGTCGACTTTTTGAAACAGTCACTAAGGCCATTGATGAGGGTAAGGCAGTTCACACAGCCTACCTTGACCTTGCAAAGCCTTTGACACAATACCCCACTCGGGCATCATAGACAAACTCACCAGCTTAAATGTAAACCCATATGTCACAAGATGGGTTGCAAACTGGCTCAAGGACAGAACCCACAGGGTCAGAGTTGCTGGAGCTATGTCAGACTCTAAGCCAGTCACAAGCGGTGTCCCACAGGGCTCAGTCCTGGGACCCCTCTTGTTCGGCATTTATTTTTCCGAGGTACAGGCAAACATAGGAGGATTGTGGCTGACAAAGTTTGCAGATGACTGCAAACTGGGCGCCATAATTGATACTCCAGCGGACACAAACATCCTTCAGAGAGGCCTCATAGAAATGGATAATTTGTGCCAGAGCCATGGCCTTAAGCTAAACGCCAAAAAATGTATAGTCATACCCTTTGGGAAAAACAAGGTACCGACAAATTACCACATAGGCGGTAATCCATTAAGTACGGAAGAGGTAATCAGGGACCCAGGTTGACAGTAACCTCTCATTTGACACTCACATTGCCAAAGTGGTTAGGAAGACCTTCTATATTGCCCACCTTATCATGAAGGGTTTCACATCTAGATCAAGAAAGGTCATTGTGCCCCTGTACTCTTCTCTTATCAGGCCAATGATTGAGTACAATGCCCCATTTGGGATGCATCTCACCCGACACCTGCAGCAGTTGGAAAGACCCAAAAAGTTCCTCAAAAAGAGGATAAAGGGTCTTAAACATATGTCATATGCTGCCCGACTGAAAAAACTCCAGCTCTATTCAGTCACATGCCGCCTACTCAGAGGTGATCTGTGCCTGACGTACAAGGCCATGTCCAATCCTGAATTAATGGACATGCTCCACCTCAGAAAATCCAAATCCATCAGAGCCACGAGAACAAGTGACTTAAACCTCAACACAGAAATAAATAGAACGTGCTGGAGGGACAGATTCATAACCCAGAGGCTCCCTACACTCTGGAACAGAATCCCAGTCCATGTTAGGCAGAGCCCCTCACTGACTCTATTCAAGAGAAATCGCGACGAGTGGATGGGAGATCATAGGTTTATCCCGGGGGTCATCTCTTTGTCACTACTAGACAGAGGCATAGTAAACTAAACCCTAAAAGGGCGTAGTATTCTCATCCTAAGGGGTGGTGTAAGCCACATACACTCTGGCTAGGCTTATAAATGCCCTAGGGCAGATAGCCTAGTACGAACCTATGAACCTAGAGGTTTGGCCAACATAAAAGGCAGAACATGAACAAGTTGCCAAATAAACCAGCCAATCAGTACTACAGTTCCCAAAAAAAAATTATATCATAAACCTTCACTGGATTTCTGCTGGTAAATTGTTCGGACTTAAATATTGTATCTGCAAAAAGAACAATGCCCACAGGGTACACAGCCAATCAATTTATCCCCAATTAATGTTAATTGTTTGCTGAAAAATTCTGATCCTCCCCTATGTTTGTAGTGACTAAAATGGGAGCCCAAAGTTGATCCCCGACGAAAAGAAAATAGACATCTGGATGTAAGAATTTCAGGCAATTCATAGTCAGCCTGTAAAATACCCCAATGTTTGTCAATGATGTCTTTGACTATATTAATGATGCACCCAAAGATCATAACAAATCTTATGGGTGGGTCTCATCCACATTCTTATTCTTATATTCCAATAACGCATATCTCTCTTGTTTAGATGCTCAGTTACTGGCAGACATGATATTATAATGTTGATATCCTCTCTTCTTAAACCTATGAAACAAATACACCATACACTTAGTACTAAGGTCTTTTGTAAACACCCTGAGTATACTACTCTGTGACATGCCACCAGTTTTCTCCCCAGGCATATCACCAG
>NC_056740.1:402308584-402328584 GCF_019279795.1 Protopterus annectens | reverse complement strand
GGCCAAATGGTGAGTTTTTTCAGGCTGATATCAGACGACAACATATTTTTTAATGAGATTCATTAGTTAATATGTATATTTATTGTGAAAGGGTAGCCTATCTAGTCATTAACAAAAGTGAAAGATGAAATTCTGTCTTTGCAGAATGACTGCTTCGCATCAATTTCAAAGATTAAATTGCACGTTGAACAATTTGCAGGCAGGAACAATATGTTTTTGGGTGGATACGCTTGCTCTTTAAGAGAAAATTTAGCTCTCAGAGGTGGGCAATGACTTAAGCTTTATTACATTGAATAATAAAGTTCGTAAGAGAAGGGTTGCCCTGCCTGGAACTGGAAGTCATTATAGTCTTTTTAGGAGATCATAATAGTGTGTGAGTGCTCTGGCTAATAATAAGAATCTGCATATCATATGTTGTTTACAACTCTCTCTGTCTTTTGAGCATTGCATAAATAGTAAAAAGCAAAAAAAAAAAAAAAGGAAGCCACACTCAAATTTTGGGTGAAGTACATTTTAATAATAGCTATACTGGCAAGAAAAAAATTGATATGAGAAATTCTGTAACATAATTTAGTTGAGTTATAACTTTATTAGTTACACTGTCGGTTGTTGTGTTGTTGTGTCTTTCGGCTTTTCACAGTTAGAGGCCGCCACAGAGGAACTCCGGTCCGCTAATGATTGGCAGTAGATTTTTACGTGACGAGTTGCCAGCCCTGACACACAACCTTCAATGAAGGTATGCCCATTCACGCATGTCTTCACACAGAAGACGTTCTTAGCTGAGAATCAAACCGGACAATGTCTTACTGTGAGGCGACAACGCTACCACAGCACCACCAGTATGGGTTGTGAATTTCAAGGAAAGATCCAGAATGAGAGTCAAGTACTTGTAATTAGCGACTTTAGGTATGATATTGTCCTGGCTGCTGAGTGAAGCTAGGGTGTGACAAAGTTGGCAGTAGCCCCTGGTGCAAAATTTTAGGGAGTGAGATCGACAAATGCCAATCAGTCTTTAGTGCATTACCAGTATTCAGAAATAAATGCCAGTGTTGCATTTGGGGTCAAGACTGAAGTGCTTTAGCGCGTCATGTCTTATATAAATGGTAGTAAGCCGTTACAGTGTAGCAAGTGGTTTGCTGAAATTTAAAAGGAAAACAAGAGAGAGAGAGAGAGGAATTTTTTTTTTTTAATTTTGCTCTTCACCTTAAAGTTGAGGGTGGTGGCAGCTTGATGAACTGCTAGCTAAGCTCTACCTGGGTATATTTAAAGAGCAGGGGTGGTATGTTTGCTAATATCTGTGTAGTGGAAAATAAGATGAAATTAGTTTTTTGGGGGGAGGAGGTTGATTAGTAATCTGCTTTAGGCAGGGATTATTGAAGATTTTTTTAAGTTTGCTTACAGAAAAGAATGCAGTTCAACTCATTAAAATACTGTCTGCATAGCTGCTTCAGTGATATAGAGGGATAAAGCCTTTACTATGGCCCAGCTAACCCAGGTTCGATTAGTGGATTAGATGACTGATAGATCACCAGGGAGGGATGGACATTACCATTCCTAGGGGCATGATGGCTCCATGGACATCGCTGGTGATGTACCTTGCTGGAGGCTGGGAATCTTGCTGTAAGGGGGTGTGTCCAAAAGGGGGAATAGGGTGGGAACATGGCTAAGCCACTGTGGAGGCAGGACAAAACATTGTACATCTCCTCTGCACTCCTGTTCCTGGACTAATTTACCACAGTAATCATGAGGGATAGGGAAGTAACTGGGTAGGTCATAGGTAACCCCTCATGGATGTTGACGACCAGGCCCTCTGGATACTCTTAGATTTTGCAATGACATAAACTCTTACAGAGGAAGTATGGGGTGTAGGCAGAGGTTAGTAGACTTGGCAATTAATGTGGATCACCGAGTACAGAACCGTAGAATGATGCAGAGGATAGAAAAAAAAAGAGCTCCCTCACCCAATACATGGTTCTATTGTTTATGATTCAACTAATTTAATGTCAAACTAAAAACACCAACAAAGAAGTTCGGATATACACAATACTAAAAATGAAAAATATCAGATGAAATAATATAAAGAAAGGAAAAACGACTTCCTCTCCCAGTATTAACATTAAAACCCCCCATAACACTAACCTCAAATTTGTTCGAATAGTCGCAGTTCCTATGAAGGTAAAGTGTAGAGTTAGGGTTGAAGTAAGAGACAGAGTAAGTGTTAGGGTTAACAGCCATTACTACGTGGTGCAGGGGGGCAGAACACTGCTACTACACAAGACACACTCGGACATACAAAGACTCACAAACACATTCAAACATTACATCTATCCCCAAGCCTAACCCTGACCCTAACTCTAATATACATAAACTTGCACACAAACATACAACACCTATCCTTCACTCATCCCTGACCCTAACCCTAACTCAAATATACACGCACTAACACTCGCATCCCTCCAAGCCCAAATACCTGTCTCAACATCACACATCATCGACATTTCAATTGGTCGGCTATCCATACTATCAACATTAAACCACCTTGCAATTGTCAAAGAAACAGCATATAGAGAGAGAGTATATGTTATATATCGATCTGTCTATCTATGTATAGAGACACTGACAGATATAGTAAGATAGATACAATAGTTGCATGATAACTAGTGGTGCACAGCACTACAACTATTCACCCCCACACACTGCAGTCAACACAACACAGCACTACAACTATTCACCCCCCACACACACTGCAGTCAACACAACACAGCACTACAACTATTCACCCCTGCACACACTGCAGTCAACACAACACAGCACTACAACTATTCACCCCCCACACACTGCAGTCAACACAACACAGCACTACAACTATTCACCCCCACACACTGCAGTCAACACAACACAGCACTACAACTATTCACCCCCACACACTGCAGTCAACACAACACAGCACAACAACTATTCACCCCCCCCACACACACTGCAGTCAACACAACACAGCACGACAACTATTCACCCCCACACACAGCACTACAACTATTCACCCCCACACACTGCAGTCAACACAACACAGCACTACAACTATTCACCCCCACACATTGCAGTCAACACAACACAGCACTACAACTACTCACCTCCCACACACTGCAGTCAACACAACACAGCACTACAACTATTCACCCCTGCACACACTGCAGTCAACACAACACAGCACTACAACTATTCACCCCCCACACACTGCAGTCAACACAACACAGCACTACAACTATTCCCGCCCACACACTGCAGTCAACACAACACAGCACTACAACTATTCATCCCCCACACACTGCAGTCAACACAACACAGCACTACAACTATTCACCCCCCCACACACTGCAGTCAACACAACACAGCGCTACAACTATTCACCCCTGCACACACTGCAGTCAACACAACACAGCACTACAACTATTCACCCCCCCACACACTGCAGTCAACACAACACAGCACTACAACTATTCACCCCACACACTGCAGTCAACACAACACAGCACTACAACTATTCACCCCTGCACACACTGCAGTCAACACAACACAGCACTACAACTATTCACCCCACACACACTGCAGTCAACACAACACAGCACTACAACTATTCCCGCCCACACACTGCAGTCAACACAACACAGCACTACAACTATTCATCCCCCACACACTGCAGTCAACACAACACAGCACTACAACTATTCATCCCCCACACACTGCAGTCAACACAACACAGCACTACAACTATTCACCCCCCCACACACTGCAGTCAACACAACACAGCATGAAAACTATTCACCCCCACACACAGCACTACAACTATTCACACCCACACACTGCAGTCAACACAACATAGCACTACAACTATTCACCCCCCACACACAATGCAGTCAACACAACACAGCACTACCACTATTCACCCCTGCACACACTGCAGTCAACACAACACAGCACTACAACTATTCACCCCCACACACTGCAGTCAACACAACACAGCACTACAACTATTCACCCCCACACACTGCAGTCAACAGAACACAGCACTACAACTATTCACCCCCCCCACACACTGCAGTCAACACAACACAGCACTACAGCTATTCACCCCCCACACACTGCAGTCAACACAACACAGCACTACAACTATTCACCCCCACACTGCAGTCAACACAATACAGCACATCAACTATTCACCCCCCACACTGCAGTCAACACAACACAGCACATCAGCTATTCACCCCCCACACACTGCAGTCAACACAACACAGCACTACAACTATTCATCCCCCACAGACTGCAGTCAACACAACACAGCACTACAACTATTCACCCCCACACACTGCAGTCAACACAGCACATCAACTATTCACCCCCACACACACTGCAGTCAACACAACACAGCACATCAACTATTCACCCCCACACACTGCAGTCAACACAACACAGCACTACAACTATTCACCCCCCACACACTGCAGTCAACACAACACAGCACTACAACTATTCCCGCCCCACACACTGCAGTCAACACAACACAGCACTACAACTATTCATCCCCCACAGACTGCAGTCAACACAATACAGCACTACAACTATTCACCCCCCCCACACACTGCAGTCAACACAACACAGCACTACAACTATTCAACCCCACACATTGCAGGCAACACAACACAGCACTACAACTATTCACCTCCCACACACTGCAGTCAACACAACAGAGCACTACAAATATTCACACCCCACAACTGCAGTCAACACAACACAGCACTACAACTATTCACCCCCACACACGGCAGTCAACACAACACAGCACTACAACTACCCCCCCCCACAAACTGCAGTCAACACAACACAGAGCTGCAACTATTCACCCCCCACACACTGCAGTCAACACAACAACACAGCACTACAACTATTCACCCCCCACACACTGCAGTCAACACAACAACAAAGCACTACAAATATTCACCCCCACACACTGCAGTCAACACAACACAGCACTACAACTATTCACCCCCACACACTGCAGTCAACACAACACAGCACTACAACTATTCACCCCCCACACACTGCAGTCAACACAACACAGCACTACAACTAGTCACCCCCCACACTGCAGTCAACACAACACAGCACTACAACTATTCACCCCCACACACTGCAGTCAACACAACACAGCACGACAACTATTCACCCCCCACACACTGCAGTCAACACAACACAGCACGACAACTATTCACCCCCACACACAGCACTACAACTATTCACCCCCACACACTGCAGTCAACACAACACAGCACTACAACTATTCACCCCCCACACACACTGCAGTCAACACAACACAGCACTACAACTATTCACCCCTGCACACACTGCAGTCAACACAACACAGCACTACAGCTATTCACCCCCCACACACTGCAGTCAACACAACACAGCACTACAACTATTCCCGCCCCACACACTGCAGTCAACACAACACAGCACTACAACTCTTCATCCCCCACACACACTGCAGTCAACACAACACAGCACTACAACTATTCACCCCCCACACACTGCAGTCAACACAACACAGCACTACAACTATTCACCCCCACACATTGCAGTCAACACAACACAGCACTACAACTATTCACCTCCCACACACTGCAGTCAACACAACACAGCACTACAACTATTCACACCCCACAACTGCAGTCAACACAACACAGCACTACAACTATTCACCCCCACACACTGCAGTCAACACAACACAACACTACAACTATTCACCCCCCCACAAACTGCAGTCAACACAACACAGCGCTACAACTATTCACCCCCGACACACTGCAGTCAACACAACAACACAGCACTACAACTATTCACCCCCCACACACTGCAGTCAACACAACACAGCACTACAAATATTCACCCCCACACACTACAGTCAACACAACACAGCACTACAACTATTCAGCCCCACACACTACAGTCAACACAACACAGCACTACAACTATTCACCCCCACACACTGCAGTCAACACAACACAGCACTACAACTAGTCACCCCCCACACTGTAGTCAACACAACACAGCACTACAACTATTCACCCCCACACACTGCAGTCAACACAACACAGCACGACAACTATTCACCCCCCACACACTGCAGTCAACACAACACAGCATGACAACTATTCACCCCCACACACAGCACTACAACTATTCACCCCCACACACTGCAGTCAACACAACACAGCACTACAACTATTCACCCCCCACACACATTGCAGTCAACACAACACAGCACTACAACTATTCACCCCTGCACACACTGCAGTCAACACAACACAGCACTACAACTATTCACCCCCACACACTGCAGTCAACACAACACAGCACTACAACTATTCACCCCCACACACTGCAGTCAACACAACACAGCACTACAACTATTCACCCCCACACACTGCAGTCAACACAACACAGCACGACAACTATTCACCCCCACACACAGCACTACAACTATTCACCCCCACACACTGCAGTCAACACAACACAGCACTACAACTATTCACCCCCCACACACACTGCAGTCAACACAACACAGCACTACAACTATTCACCCCTGCACACACTGCAGTCAACACAACACAGCACTACAACTATTCACCCCCCCACACACTGCAGTCAACACAACACAGCACTACAACTATTCACCCCCCACACACTGCAGTCAACACAACACAGCACTACAACTATTCACACCCCACACACTGCAGTCAACACAACACAGCACTACAACTATTCACCCCAACACACACTGCAGTCAACACAACACAGCACTACAACTATTCACCCCCACACACTGCAGTCAACACAACACAGCACTACAACTATTCACCCCCCACTCACTGCAGTCAACACAACACAGCACTACAACTATTCACCCCCCCACACACTGAAGTTAACACAACACAGCACTACAACTATTCACCCCCCACACACTGCAGTCAACACAACACAGTACTACAACTATTCACTCCCCACACACTGCAGTCAACACAACACAGCACTACAACTATTCACCCCCACACACTGCAGTCAACACAACACAGCACTACAACTAGTCACCCCCCACACTGCAGTCAACACAACACAGCACTACAACTATTCACCCCCACACACTGCAGTCAACACAACACAGCACTACAACTATTCACACCCCACAACTGCAGTCAACACAACACAGCACTACAACTATTCACCCCCACACACTGCAGTCAACACAACACAGCACTACAACTATTCACCTCCCACACACTGCAGTCAACACAACACAGCACTACAACTATTCACCCCCCACACACTGCAGTCAACACAACACAGCACTACAACTATTCACCCCCACACACTGCAGTCAACACAACACAGCACTACAACTATTCACCCCCACACACTGCAGTCAACACAACACAGCACTACAACTATTCACCCCCACACACTGCAGTCAGCACAACACAGCACTACAACTATTCACCCCCACACACTGCAGTCAACACAACACAGCACTACAACTATTCACCCCCCACACACACTGCAGTCAACACAACACAGCACTACAACTAGTCACCCCCACACTGCAGTCAACACAACACAGCACTACAACTATTCACCCCCACACACTGCAGTCAACACAACACAACAACTATTCACCCCCACACACTGCAGTCAACACAACACAGCACGACAACTATTCACACCCACACACAGCACTACAACTATTCACCCCCACACACTGCAGTCAACACAACACAGCACTACAACTATTCACCCCCCACACACACTGCAGTCAACACAACACAGCACTACAACTATTCACCCCTGCACACACTGCAGTCAACACAACACAGCACTACAACTATTCACCCCCCCACACTGCAGTCAACACAACACAGCACTACAACTATTCACCCCCCACACACTGCAGTCACCACAACACAGCACTACAACTATTCACCCTCCACACACTGCAGTCAACACAACACAGCACTACAACTATTCACCCCCCCCCACACACACTGCAGTCAACACAACACAGCACTACAACTATTCACCCCCCACACACTGCAGTCAACACAACACAGCACTACAACTATTCACCCCCCCAATCACTGCAGTCAACACAACACAGCACTACAACTATTCACCCCCCCACACACTGCAGTCAACACAACACAGCACTACAACTATTCACCCCCACACACTGCAGTCAACACAACACAGCACTACAACTATTCACCCCCCACACACTGCAGTCAACACAACACAGCACTACAACTATTCACCCCCCACACTCACTGCAGTCAACACAACACAACACTACAACTATTCACCCCCACACACTGCAGTCAACACAACACAGCACTACAACTATTCACCCCCCCACACACTGCAGTCAACACAACACAGGACTACAACTATTCACTCCCCACACACTGTAGTCAACACAACACAGCACTACAACTATTCACCCCCCACACACTGCAGTCAACACAACACAGCACTACAACTATTCACCCCCACACACTGCAGTCAACGCAACACAGCACTACAACTATTCACCCCCCACACACTGCAGTCAACACAACACAGCACTACAACTATTCACCCCCACACACTGCAGTCAACACAACACTACAACTTTTCACCTCCACACACTGCAGTCAACACAACACAGCACTACAACTATTCACCCCCACACACTCTGCAGTCAACACAACACAGCACTACAACTATTCACCCCCCCACACACACTGCAGTCAACACAAGACAGCACTACAACTATTCACCCCCACACACTGCAGTCAACACAACACAGCACTACAACTATTCACCCCCACACACTGCAGTCAACACAACACAGCACTACAACTATTCACACCCCACACACTGCAGTCAACACAACACAGCACTACAACTATTCACCCCCCCCACACACTGCAGTCAACACAACACAGCACTACAACTATTCACCCCCCCCACACATTGCAGTCAACACAGCGCATGAGAAAACACATAAAAGACCCTGACAATCATATCACCAAGGAAGCTATCCCACATGATAAGAACGCTCTTAAATGAGCAACAACACAGACCATCCAAAATATCAGAAAAAAAAGGCGCCCAAATAAGCATTTCATGTGCTGCAGGTTATATCACACTAACTACTTGAATGAATAAACATGAAGGCAGTAAAAGAGTCGGTGCTGTGTAACCAGTTGTAGCTTCTTCTGCTAGCCTGGACAACCTCCATTTTATGTCAGTATGAATTTTCTAATTTAGCCCATGAAGTGCAATTGCACAGTTACGTTTCATATACATATACATTTGTAAGGTAGACAGGGACAGTTTTCAAACCTAATTTTCAAATTAAATAGATAAATACAACTTTAAGTGAGACAAGAAATAGAAATCTATTCATATTAATGCAAACATGAAAGCAGATCTGAAAGGAGTACATACCACTGTGCTTAAATTATAATGCTGTTTGAGGAGTACATACCACTGTGCTTAAATTATAATGCTGTTTGAGGAGTACATACCACTGTGCTTAAATTATAAAGCTGTTTGAGGAGTACATACCACTGTGCTTAAATTATAAAGCTGTTTGAGGAGTACATACCAGTGTGCATACATTATAAAGCTGTTTGAGGAGTACATACCACTGTGCATAAATTATAAAGCTGTTTGAGGAGTACATACCAGTGTGCATACATTATAAAGCTGTTTGAGGAGTACATACCACTGTGCTTAAATTATAATGCTGTTTGAGGAGTACATACCACTGTGCATAAATTATAAAGCTGTTTGAGGAGTACATACCTTCTTCTTCTTTCGGCTTTTCCCGGTTAGGGGTCGCCACAGCGGATCACCTTGTCCGCACATTGATTGGCAGTGGAGTTTTACAGTGTCGAGTTGCCAGCCCGGCGCCCAACCTTCCACAGAAGGCACACTCACACGCACACCTAGGGCCAATTTAGAGTGTCCAATCCACCTGCAGCATGTCTTTGGGATGTGGGAGGAAACCAGAGCACCCGGAGAAAACCCACGCGACCACAGGGAGGACATGCAGACTCCGCACAGAAGGCACCCCAGCCGGGGATCGAACCGGAGAACCTCTTGCTGTGAGGCGGCAATGCTAACCACTGCACCACCGTGGCCGCCCGCTTTGAGGAGTACATACCAGTGTGCTTAAATTATAAAGCTGTTTGAGGAGTACATACCACTGTGCATACATTATAAAGCTGTTTGAGGAGTACATACCAGTGTGCTTAAATTATAATGCTGTTTGAGGAGTACATACCACTGTGCATAAATTATAAAGCTGTTTGAGGAGTACATACCACTGTGCTTAAATTATAAAGCTGTTTGAGGAGTACATACCAGTGTGCTTAAATTATAAAGCTGTTTGAGGAGTACATACCACTGTGCATACATTATAAAGCTGTTTGAGGAGTACATACCACTGTGCTTAAATTATAATGCTGTTTGAGGAGTACATACCACTGTGCATAAATTATAAAGCTTTTTGAGGAGTACATACCACTGTGCTTAAATTATAAAGCTGTTTGAGGAGTACATACCACTGTGCTTAAATTATAAAGTTGTTTGAGGAGTACATACCACTGTGCATACATTATAAAGCTGTTTGAGGAGTACATACCAGTGTGCATACATTATAAAGCTGTTTGAGGAGTACATACCAGTGTGCTTAAATTATAAAGCTGTTTGAGGAGTACATACTACTGTGCATACATTATAAAGCTGTTTGAGGAGTACATACCACTGTGCATACATTATAAAGCTGTTTGAGGAGTACATACCACTGTGCATACATTATAAAGCTGTTTGAGGAGTACATACCACTGTGCATACATTATAAAGCTGTTTGAGGAGTACATACCAGTGTGCATACATTATAAAGCTGTTTGAGGAGTACATACCAGTGTGCTTAAATTATAATGCTGTTTGAGGAGTACATACCAGTGTGCATACATTATAATGCTGTTTGAGGAGTACATACCAGTGTGCATACATTATAAAGCTGTTTGAGGAGTACATACCAGTGTGCATACATTATAAAGCTGTTTGAGGCGTACATACCAGTGTGCATACATTATAAAGCTGTTTGAGGAGTACATACCAGTGTGCATACATTATAAAGCTGTTTGAGTAGTACATACCAGTGTGCTTAAATTATAAAGCTGTTTGAGGAGTACATACTACTGTGCATACATTATAAAGCTGTTTGAGGAGTACATACCACTGTGCATACATTACAAAGCTGTTTGAGGAGTACATACCACTGTGCATACATTATAAAGCTGTTTGAGGAGTACAAACCAGTGTGCATACATTATAAAGCTGTTTGAGGAGTACATACCAGTGTGCATACATTATAAAGCTGTTTGAGGAGTACATACCACTGTGCATACATTATAAAGCTGTTTGAGGAGTACATACCACTGTGCATACATTATAAAGCTGTTTGAGGAGTACATACCACTGTGCATACATTATAAAGCTGTTTGAGGAGTACATACCAGTGTGCATACATTATAAAGCTGTTTGAGGAGTACATACCACTGTGCTTAAATTATAAAGTTGTTTCTTTTCTTACCTTCATCACCTCCTGTGCTGCAATGCCTCCAATGACAGCATTCATCGGGATTAGGTCCCCCACAGCCATGTACGCCACCTTACTGAACAAATCTTCATGAAAAGAATCATCCATCTCTACCGGAACCAATGCATCTGCATTTATCGCCTTTGCAATGGTAAAAAGCTTCCTGGCATCTGTCTGTGAAAAAAAGTGAAAATAATCAGCCACAAGTTGAAATTATTTGAAGAAGACACAACAATGACATAGGATGGCTAAAATGCTGGCACAGAAGTACAGTAGTTATCTGGATTCAGTTAACAGTGTGGGTGTCAGATAGCAGGACACAGGAGGATAGAGTGAGAAGAGCGGATTCTTTGTAGTGTGAGTCTGGGAGCTGGGACTAGCACAGCACCATCTTAAGAAACTGGAGTCATTACATGACAGTGTCATAATGTCATAGAGCAAGGTCTAGATATTCCGGCAAAACACTGAATATAATGGTATACAGTCTGGCAGCTATAGTGCACAGAATTAGGGCTATGAGCTGTGAACAAGATATTTCCTATGGTGCAGGGTTTGAGTACCACAATCCTTTTTTGCTTCCTGTGTGACCTTGAGCAAGTCACTTAACCAGACAGTACTTTGGGGCAATTAGGAATTTGGGCTAAGCTCTTTAAAGGTCTCCTGGACTGCATGCTTAATAACAATATATGGAAATTTGCTCAAGTATAATTCTACATTCAAGATTCATATTCCTAAGATCCTACGCACAGGTTAGGATTAGAAAGGTCAAAGAGATGATCATTCCAGTCTTGCATATGGCAGCAAACCAAAGAATGCTCTTCCATACTCTTTGCTATGGTGAAAAAGAAGCAAGTGGACCAGTGTTGGGACTGTCCGTGAAGACAAGTCACAAACGTACAGCAAGTTGGTAAGTGATGAGCAAAGTAAATATGCACAAGAAAGCATGCAAGTGCAAAAAGAAAACAGGTCTTCTCTGATGACGTCATTAAGCACAGCCAAAAAGGTCTTCAGTTACCCAGAAATCCCAGACCCATATATATATATATATATATATATATATATATATATATATATATATATATATATACACATACATACATACATACACACATATATATAGATATATATACATAGGTTCATAGGGTAGGTACTAGGCTATCGGCCCTGGGGCCTATATAAGCCTAGCCAAAAAGGTTCCCTGGCTTTTGCCACCCAAGAAAATAATTTTCCTGTGGCCCTGTCGAGCAGTGCCACAGAAGTGATTCCCGGGGTGAATTTCCTTTTTCCCATCCAGTCTTCAAGATTTTTCTTAAAGAGGGCCAATGATGAGCTTTACTTGATCTGTATGGGTAGTTTGTTCCAGAGTATGGGAAGTCTCTGAAACAGGAATCTATCCCTGCAGCATGTTCTGTTTATTGTTGTGACAAGGTTTAGGTCCCTGGAGTGTGTGGTTTGGACAGACTGGGATTTCTTTAAGTGTAGCATGTCCAACAGCTCTGGGTTTGACATAGCTTTGTATGTTAGGCAGTGATCACCTCTGAGTAGCCGATATGTGATGGAGTAGAGCTGGAGTTTTTTGAGACAGTCTGCGTATGGCATCAGTTTGAGGCCGGTAATCCTCTTAGTGAGGTATTTCTGTGGCCTTTCCAATTGTTGTAGGTGTCTTGTGAGATACATGCCAAATGGGGCATTGTACTCTATAATGGGTCAGATGAGGGATGAGTAGAGAGGAACAATGACCTCCTTTTTTCTATAGGAGAACCCTTTTGTGATGAGGTGTGCCATGTAGAAGGATTTCCTGACTACTGTGGCGATGTGGTTATCAAAGGAGAGACTACTGTCCACCTGTATCCCGAGGTCTCTTATCACACTTTCAGTGTTTAGTGAGCTACCACCTGTGTGGTAGTTCATGGGTACCGAGTTTTTCTCAAAGGGGATGACAATGCACTTCTTGGCATTGAGCTTAAGGCCATGATTTTGACACCAAGTGTCTGTCTCTGTGAGGCCCTTTTGTAGAATGTCCACACTATTAGGTGATTCTATTATGGCTCCCAGTTTGCAGTCATCTGCGAACTTTGTTAGCCAAAGACCTTCTGTGTTGGCCTGCACTTCAGAGAAGTAGATGCTGACAGGAGAGGACCCAGGAACAAATCCTGTGGTACTCCACTTGTCACTGGTCTGAAGTCGGACTTGGAGTCAGCTACTTTTACTGTGTGGGTTCTGTCAGTGAGCCAGTTGGCCACCCATCTTGTGACATAGGGATTTATGCCCAGTTTAGTGAGTTTATCTATAATTCCAGAGTGGGGGATGGTACTGAAAGCGTTGGCGAGACCCAAACTGAGTGGGGTCCAGGGTTTGGAGGTTACCTAGGTTTTTGTTTATAAGCTCCAAGATGATACGATACATTCCATGGCCTTGCAGACCAGGCTCGTCAGGCTAGTGGGGCAGTAGTTTCTGTAGTCCATGGAGGGGGATAACAGTCACTGTGCGCCATTCAGTAAGCACACAGCCTGAGGTGAGGCTATGACTGAACATGGTACTTAGGTGTGGTGCCAGTCCGTTCTGCAGTTTGTGCAGTATGTAGCCTGGGATGTTGTCTGGTCCCATGGATGCTGTGTTCTTGGCTTTGGAGAGTGCAGTCTTTACTTGTTCATCCGTGATTACAGGGGCTTTGCATTCTTCCAGTATTAAGATGGGCCCTTTGGAGAGTGAGAGAGCGGTAAAGTTAGCACTGAACCTATCTGCCAGGATGTTGGCAATATCAGTTGGTTCTGTATATTTAGTGTCATTGTGCTGTAACTCAGATCAGATCTGAGTGTTGCCATTGAGATTCTTGACATAGCTGTAGAATGCTTTGTGGTTGTCTTTGGAATCAGTGGTGATTTTATTTTCATAAGTGGCTTTGGAGGATTTTATGAGGGATCTCAGCTTCTTGCTGAGGCTGACCAGGGAATTCCTCCAATCTTGGGAATTTACTCTTTTTTGCAACAGCTTCTTCCTTCTATTGTAGTTTGTTTATGGCAGGGGACCACCAGATTGGCTTCCTTTTTTTGGAGGATAACGTCTTGGTTCTGTTAGGGATGGCACAATCCATGCACTTGTGTATGTGCTTATACAGTGCATTTGTATAAGTTTCAGCAGTCATACCTCTATTTTCCGTCTGCATGGGTGTCGTGAAGTTTGCCACTTCTGTCTTATGAAGTTGGCTTTGGAGGAGTTTTTGTCAGTGGTTTCTTTAATGGGGGGTGGGGGTGGGACATAGATGTCTAAGGTGATTAGCCTGTGGTCGGTTCTGACAGGAGTTGACCTCTGGCATGGAAAACTGGTTACCTATATTGGTAATGACCAGGTCCAGGATATTGCTGCCCCTGGTATTGGTGTGGACAAGCTGATCCAAGCCACTGGAATTTATGAATTCCAGAAAACGTTGTGCAAATGAGTTGGTACATGAGTAGTTTTCCCAGTTGATGGCGGGGTAGTTGGAATCACCCATAATTAAGGTATTGGGTTGTGCCTTAATATTTTCCAGTATCTCAAGAAATGAAGAGTGGGAATTCTGGGACATGCTGGGGGATCTGTAACAAGCTACAACCTGGATTGCAGTCTTGCCCAGTGTTAGTTGCACTTAGATAATTTTGGATGCATTATGCTGAGCAACTAGCCTGGAGGTGTGGATATCCTTAATGAATATGGACACACCTCCACATTTAGTGTTTCAGTCCAGGTTAGGTGGCCAAAAGGTGTGGTATGAATTATAGCCTGGTAATGCAGGGGTGCTCTCTGGAGCCCTGAACCAGGTCTCTGTCACTGCACAGATGTCGATGTTTTCCATTTTAAGGAGTGCCTCGAGTGAGTGCATTTTGAGGTATAGACTTCTAGCATTGAGTAGCATTACCCTCAGAGTTTTCTTGCTTGTACCTGTTATGGTGGTGAATTTAGCATTTGAACCTTGCCTAAAAAAGGCACTATAGGGGTGGCAAGAGGCTTTGCCAGTATCCGGAATCCCAGGGCCAACAGGTGCAGGCCATCTCTGACAAAACATCATGGTCTGTCGACCATGTCGTCCCAGGCAGACAGACAGGGGATCCCCTTAGAATGACACCAGAAGCTTAGCCAATTGTTGAAGTCAGAGAGTGGTTGCACTGTCAGTCTTTTAAGGTAAGCCTGAGGTGGGCAGTGCAAAGGTAGGGTTTGATACTCTGCAATTGATGTAGTGCTTCTTTGAGATACAGCCTATACTTAAATTAAATTATTGATTTATTTATGTTTATATAAGTAAACAACCCCCACATGAACTGAATGCATTGGGCTTTTCACACCGTGACCTAAACCAGTATGAATAACAACAAGGTTGCACGGTCCTATGCCATGCTAAGAATTATTGCTGATAATCTGTTTGGCTAAATGGTTCACTGAAATGCTTAACATTTTGTGTCTTAAATACATGTAGGTCTATCCATCGTTTATGATGTTTAGGGTTACAGTTATTAAGACCCTTATTTAAATTCCACATGTTATTGAATACTGCCACCCCCCCCAACTATATATATATAGATATAGATATATATATTAACTCCAGGATTACACTACAGTGGGGAAAAGGGCACATACCTTTTATTTACCTTACAGTACTGTGCACACTGCCACTACTGCTGGGAGTGCAGGAAACATCCACCATATTACTTTAGATACTTTCCATAAAAATGTAAACAGACATACCCAAATTTAGAAACACTACAACACTGCTTTCTACACTACTATCGGTATTCTGACAGTCAACACTTTAAGTTACAGTAATGCTTTTTTGTCACAAGCAAGTTACATATGAAAGGAAACAGACATCATGTCTATGGTTTAAAATTCAGTATTCTGATTGTAAGCTTTCAGTACAATGAGATTCAGTCAAATGAGTTTTCAGTATTTTGAAAATTAGGTATTGAGGTATTGTGGTCTCAGTCAAATGAAATTCAGTATTTTGAGATTCAGTCATGTGAAGTGGACCGGGTCTATATTATAACATCGAATGCTCAAAATTTCGAATGTTATAATACCAACCCATTTCAGTCGAACAATCATAACATCGAACACTCCTGGGAAAAAATTTGCTGTTCCAAGAAACATACACACACACACACAACACAAGCACACCAAAACAACTTAAATCCACAAACATACACTTAAAATCCTACATCTAACCCTACACTAAACTGTACATACACTACTATCTATCCACTTACCTTAACCCAAACCCTAACCCTAAGGTCCGTAACTCTCACACACTCACCTCACCCGCTCCCTAACCCTAACTCACTTAACCCACTCCTAACCCTACAGTCTGTCACTATCGCACACTCACCTCACCCGTGCCTTAACCCTAACTCACTTAACCCACCCCTAACCCTAAAGTCTGTCACTACCGCACACTCACCACACACGCGCCCCAACCCTAAAGTCCCTAACTACCACACACTCACCTTACCCCAGTCTGTTCGCTCACTTACCTTAACCCGGATCCATAACCATCCCACCACACTTACCTGAACCCTATCCGTAACCACCGTTCGCTCACTTCCCTAAACCCGGTCCATAACCATCGCATAACAGTGCTGTAAATAGCAAAGCCATGGAATGGACCACCGAAATCTTACCCTAGGTAAGATTTCGATGTTCCGAGGCGTCGCTATTGTCAGCTTTCGCTCTAAAGGGTTCAATATTGTAACATTCAAAGTTTTAAAACTTCGATGTTATAATATAGACCCAAGTGGACCTATAAATGTGTGTGTGTGTGTGTGTGTGTGTGTGTGTGTGTGTGTGTGTGTGTGTGTGTGTGTGTGTGTGTGTGTGTGTGTGTGTGTAAAATAAACTTATTTGGCATAATATAAATGAAGCAAGGACAAAAACTTCTCTGGAACTGATTTATTTTAGGGCTTTCATTCTTTTATATGTAAGAACTTCTTCAGAAATGAGATCAGAATCACAAAGGAATGGAAAAATACTGTTACACAAATAAAATCAGGATGAACCAATGACATCTTAGAAATACAAAACTGATAACGCTTCCTGAAACATGAATAAAGCGTATATATATATATATATATATATATATATATATATATATATATATATATATGTAATTTGGCTCAGTGGTGAACCAGTAGCGTTGTCGCCTCACAGCAAGAGGTTCTTCAGTTTGATTCTTAGCAGGACTGCTTCTGTGCAGAGTCTGCATGTCCTCCCTGTGTTCATGTGGGTTTCCTTGGGGTACTCCGGTTTCCTCCCACTTTACAAAGACATGTGTCTGAAGAGTTTCTCCCAGGACCTCCACTGAAAATTGGCTTTGTTCCAAGTCAGACTTTCCGGGTAAACAAATGTTAAATAAATAAAATTTAAAAAATTAATTTATTCTAAAAGACAGAACATCTAAACACAACTGGTCTAAAACACACTTCAGCTAACCCAGCATAACTAAAAAAAATGTTTTTTGCAAGGAGGAGGGGCAAGCCTACCCTACACCCCCTAACTTATACATAGCAGCTATATTGTTATACTACAGTGGAAGAAAGGTAAAAACCACGCTGAACCTGCATCATCGCCTCATACAATCCAGCACAATGTGAAAAAGCATCATTACTTATAAATCTTTAAGAAAACTCATACCAGTGATCAAAAAATCATAATGGATTGTGTCTAAGTCTAGGGATGTCATTATCCCCTTCACTGAGCCCTCATTAGGCCAATCACTGAGTATAATGCCCTCTTTGGCATATATGTTTCCAGACACATGCAACAACTGGAAGACAATGCTAAAAGGATACAAGGCCTGAACAACATGTCCTACATAGATCAACTGAAAGCCCTGTCACTACACCAGGTATCCTACAGACTGCTAAGAGGCAATCTGTGCCTGACATACAAGGCATGTACCAACGCAACAGTGTTGGAGTTGCTGCACATCACCGAATCAAAGGGCATCAGAAATAAGTGGCTTACGGATCTAAACCTCTTTCGTAATGCCAACAATGGTTGGGAGGGTCACGTACATCTTGCAAAGGATACTGCTGCTCTGGGACCGACTCCACATCTACATAAAACATGTCTGTTGATATTACAGCACAAATCGGATCTATGGGTGGGGAATAGGAAATGCACCCTGGAACTTCCCTCTGCATTACTTATGGGCAGAAGCAGATCCTAGATGCTTTATGTCATGCATCAGTCCCCCCCTCAAATTATCCATGGTATAACCCAGTTAGTCTCCCTAGGAGTAAACAAGGGATGTGCCTCGGTTTGGAAGAAAATGAGCTAAGAGAACACTTGCTTGATTTAACAGACATGGATACATATAGTAAGATATATTAAGATCAATGAGATAAATAGACTGCAGAAGGTCAATAAACCAAAAAGTCAAAAGGCTGATAAAACAACTGCAGTAATTAGAACTGTCCATAGAGATCCATGTGATATAACAGAAGTAAACAGGATATTTTACTGTGCTGCTAAATTAATAACTGATAAATTTCTACCGCAAGAACACAGGGTAGTGAGGGAAAGGGAGGGGAGAAATCGAATGCCATCATGGAAGTATCGAACAAAGAAAACTATAAAGCAATTAAAACAAGAAGTGTCACTGTTAGAAGACTATAGAAGAGGGAATAGATCAACAAAAATACTGAGAAAAATAGATGTGATAAAAGCAATGCGCAATATTAAAAGAGACCAAGATCTATCATGCACTATCACACAAACTAAAAATCTCAGCACAGGCAGAAAAACTTAGAAAATACAAAGATAAATATAAAGGAAAAGTACAAAATAAGCAATTTATCGATGACCCAAAAAGGTTTTATAGAGAATTGGGAAATAAGGTAAAAGGAATTGAAAGACTGCCAAAAAAGAGGAAGTAGATACATTTTGGAGAAGTATCCATTAGATCCTGTGGAACATAACAGATGCTAAATGGATAGAAGAAGTAAAAGAAAGAATAAGAAGTTTAAAGGTACAGGATATAAAATAGGATGAAGTAACAGTTAGAGAGATTGAGACAAAGTTAAGAAAAGCCTCAAATTGGAAAACCCTAGGCCCAGATGCAGTACCGAACTTTTGGTTAAAAGTATTAATATCTTTACATGAGGATTTAGCCTTGAGTAAGAACTATTTATATGTGCATCCTGAACAGACACCAATCTGGCTAACAACAGGTAAAACAATTCTCCTGCTTAAGAATGAACCTTCAAGCTACCCTAAAAATTACAGACTAATAACTTGCCTTCCGGCAATGTATAACGATGATGTATAAACT
>NC_056740.1:402223584-402303584 GCF_019279795.1 Protopterus annectens | reverse complement strand
TGATATTCTCTCTCCTGTTGACTGAAACTAAAAAAAATAACATCCTTTTAGTATGTGGTTATAAAGTACTTTAAGTTTTCAGCTATTCTTCTAAATCTAACCTCCTGTGTTTCAGTTTCCCTTGTTAAAATGCATACATATAAACAGTTACTATAGTATGCATACATTTCTTCTCAGTACTTCACAAAATATCTCTTCAATATCTTCAATATCTCTTCAGCACACATGTGTACAATATGGCATACAGTTCTAATACATCTGTAACACAAGCATCTTACATGAAGCATGTCGACATTTGCAAATGACATATAATTATTTACAAAATTTAAGATAGCTGGGCTGACAGTATCTCATTTCATGACACGGCCTGCAACCTCGAACTTCTTCAGATGGCACAAACACAGGTGAACAAGTTCAATACATCAATAACTCCCTCCAAAAAGCACTCAAATTGAGCCACCAATCCGTACAGAAAATTAATTGAAAAATCAATTAAAAATTTAAAACTATCATAGGTTGCCTTAAGAAGTGTATAGAAAATACTGAGGTAAGAAAAAAACACACGTATAAGACTAATTTGAAAGTCTCTACTCCATCTACCAAATAAATAATTCCTACTGCCTACCCCTAAATTTAAAGTGTCTTTGTGTTAAAACGAAAATATGTAAGTAAAACAATAATATGACAGAAATCCAGTAAACCTCATTTCTTAATGGCTGTCCAACACCACCATCTGGTGTTTAAAAATCTTAATTGCAATTGTGTAAAAATAAATTACAAAAACATGAAATGTTAAAACCCCTAAAATACATTACGTCTACTAATAAAAAAATAAATAAATAATATGTCATAGATAGTACGTTAATGGTAAATGTTAAGATCTGGTAGATTTTATTCATATTCAGTTTTCATTGGACTATTGGCAGCTCTCTGTTTTTTTCTGGTACTGGGAAGTGCCTTTGTGATCTTTTTATTGGTTGTGGCAGCTTCACTGTTGTCGGTTTTGGATACTGGGTTTCATGTTGTGTGATTATCTTTGAGATCTACTTATAGGTTCATAGAGGGTTACTAGGCTAATGGTCCTAGGGCCTTTACAAGCTTAGCCATGTAGAAAACTCATGTATCCTAATTGACCATAGTTAGATGGTCATTTTTGCAGAGCGATTCTATGACCAGCATGGACTACCATTGTCCATGAGGGACACAGGTACCACCCTCAAAATTAATTTACAGTCACTCATCTAACTGTCAAGGTTTCACTTAAATAGGGTCATTGAGGAGCTCTGTTTCACGTGAAGTGGGAGCTTATTCCAGAGGAGCGGCAATCTCTGGGAGCTATAGCTGTCTCTCCAACATGTTTTTTTAATGTCACAGGCTAGGATGAGATCCCTGGAGCAAGTGACTCTTGTCCCATTTGATTTGCAGATGTGTAGTATTTCCATTGGGGCATAGTCAGAGATGCTCTGTAGGCCAGGCACAGGTCACCTCTCAGCAGCCTGTATGATACAGAGTACAGTGACGGAGCCTTCAGTCTTTTCATGTAAGTCACATTTTGGAGGCCTTGGATTCTCTTGGTTAGAAACCTCTGTGGTCTCTCCAGTTGCTGCAGGTGTCTGGTGAGGTACATACAGAAGGGAGCACTGTACTCAATTAGTGGTCTGATAATGGTAGAGTACAGCGGAGTTATAATGTCCTTAATCTTGGATGTGATGCCCGTATTTATGAGATGCACAATGTAGAAGACTTTCCAAACCACTCTGGACACATGGTGATCAAAGTTTAGATTACTATCAACCTGTGTTCCCAAGTCTCACTCCATTGGGATTGGGCTTAGAGGGGTGCTATCTATATCATAATTAGCAGGGGCTACTTCTTTGCCAAAGGGGATAATGAGGCATTGTTTTTGCATTTACTTTTAGTTTGTAACTTTGGCACCAATCATTTGTCTGTGTTAGCCCCTTCTGTAATATGTTTGCATTGTTGGGGGACTCAATGACTGCACCCAGTTTGCAGTCATCTGCAAACTTGGTAAGCCACAGACCGTATATATTCACCTGGACCTCAGAGAAATACATTTCAAACAGTAGAGGGCCCAGCACAGATCCTTATGGTAACCCACTGGTAAACTGGTCTACTGGTGGAGGTGGACTCCCAACTCTGACTGTGTGCATTCTGTCAGTAAACCAGTTGGCTACCCATCTACTGACGTACAGGTTAACCCCCAGTTGGGAGAGTTTCTCAATCATCCCTGAGTGGGGGATTGTGTCAAAAGCCTTGGCTAAATCAAGCTAGGTGGTAGTATTGCTTTGCCCTCATCCAGGGCTTTGGTGACATTCTCAAAGAAGTGCATCTACAATTGATGAAACCAACCTGGGTTGGGTCAAAAATTTGAAGGTTGCCTGTGTCCTTGTTGATAAATTCCATGATGATTCTTTCCATGGTCTTGCAGATAAGGCTTGTTATTCTTATGGGTCAATATTTTCTGCGGTTGGTTGATGGACCCCCTTTGAGCAATGGAATTACTGTTGCTGTTCTACACTGTGCCGGAATAAAGCCAGTGCTCAGGCTATGGTTAAAGAGAGTACCAAGTGGTTCTGCTAGGTCTTGTTTTAGATTGTTTAGTAAGCAATCTGGGATGTTATCTGGCCCCATACAGGCCACGTATTTGGCCTTGAAGAGCACTTGTTTGGCCTTGGGAAGCACTTGTATGACCTGTTCTTTGGAGATGTTCAGTAGAGGATTAGTGTCAGGAATTCTTTGGAGTATGGCTGGTGGGCACAGGGGGTTGAAGTTATTGCCAAATCTGTCAGCTGGAGGGATGGCAATTTCCTCAGGTTCAGTGTGAGTGGTACTGTCCACTTTAGGTTTTGGATGTAGCTAAAGAATGCCTTATGGTTTTCTTTAGCTAGGGATGCTAATTTAGTCTCGTAACTAGCCTTAGAGGACTTTACAAGATGTCTGATTTGCTTGTGCAAGCTGCAGAGGGTATTCTTCCTCTGCTGAGCAAGTTCTCTCCTGTTCTTAGATATCACTTTCTTCCTTTTGTTATTGAACTTATTTATACTTCCAGTCCACCAGGGCCGCGGTGGTACGGCGGTAGCACTGTTACCTCACAGCAAGAGGTTCTACCGTTTGATTCTCGGCGTGGCTTGGGAGTGCCTTCTGTGTGGAGTCTGCATGCCCTCCCCATGGTTGGGTAGCATTCGAAAGACATGCGTGCATAAATGGGCGTGCCTTCGTTGAAGGTTGGGCATCGAGCTGGCACCTCGGCGTTTCGTAAAAATCTACTGCCAATCATTAGTGGACCGGCGTTCCGCTGTGGTGACCCCTTACCGGGAAAAAGCCGAAAGACAAACAACAACATACTTTCAGTCCAACAGGGTGACTTGTTTTTTTTTTTTTTGGGATGACCTGGTTTTAGTCCTGTCAAGTATAGCTGAGTCAATACATTTGTTTAAGTGGCTGTACAGGGCTATTGTGTACTCTTCTGCATAGGAGGCATTGTTGTCTGTGTTGGCAGGTGCTTTGAAACTTTTTATACCATCACTTTGTAGACTATAGTTTGCTTTTGCAGGAATGTTTCCATTTTTTTTTTTTTTTTTTGCTCCTGTGGGAGTGTCAAGTCTGATCTTTACTTCAATCAAGATTGATTTTTGGTCTTACCTTACCAGGGAGGACAACACAAAGGGAGTAGTGCAGTGACCCTCCATGTCTGTGAACACTAGGTCTAGGATATTTGAACCCCATGTGGGGGTGCAGACCAACTGTTCCAGGGCATCTGAATTAACAAAATCTAGGAACCTTCACTCCAATGTGTACTATGACGGAGTCATAATGGTAAGTGTTGCTGAGTGACTTCAGTGAGTGCGTGATTTGACAGATCCTGGCACCTGACAGGCAGCTGACTGTGACCTTCTCCTTGTCCAACCTGGTGAGGGGGACATTTGTGTGTCTCACTACTGAGTCACCCATGACTAGGACATTAGGGTTTGAGGTGTTTTGCCTTAGGGGCTTAATTTGTGAGACATTGATATGTGTGTTGCTATGTGTATTGGTGGATTATGTTCATGTACCGTTATGTGTAGGTTAAAGCTGGAAAAAGCTAATACAAGTCACGTATTGCTACTGCAATAAATCCGTTTATTTGGTAAGTGCTTTCGGTGGTACAAATATTCCACCTTCATCAGACCAAGAACAACGTCTAACAAATACATATATATACTCCTGTTACTCAATTAATTATCAAATTACCCTATAAATCAATCAATTAATCAATGAATAAATTAAAATACATTATTTAAATAAATGGTCATAAAACATTGCAAGAGCATTGTTGACATCCCCTTTACTAACTGCATAATAATGCTCGTATATTCTCTGTCTTAGTTTCCGCTCGGTCTTGCCTACATAAAATGAGGGACAGACTTCTATTAAGGTTATTAAATGTAATATTGACCATTGTAGACTTTAAGTAATCCCTAGTAGCATTTATCATGTAATTTATCGTGAGATATATTTTTAAAAAAGTTTTGTGAGTTTAGTATGGTTTATAGCATTATAATAGTGTGTGTTCATTGAGAGAAGATGTTTTATGACCATTTATTTAAATAAAGTATTTTAATTTATTCATTGGTTAATTGATTGATTTACAGGGTAATTTGATAATTAATTGAGTAACAGGAGTATATATATGTATTTGTTAGACGTTGTTCTTGGTCTGATGAAGGTGGAATATTTGTACCACCGAAAACGCTTACCAAATAAACGGATTTATTGCAGTAGCAATACGTGACTTGTAATAGCTTTTTCCAGCTTTCTCCCACCACTCCACTTGCTTTTTTTCCATTTAAGTAGTTTTTTTTGTTTTTTGTTTTTTTCATTATGTGTAGGTTATTTGCACTTGGGAGGTCTCTGATCTTTTGCTAGGCTCAAGTGAGTACTGTATGTGGGTTTATGTGTCTTGATTATCTTGTGTGACTGGAGAGGTGTGTGTGCTGACAACCTGTTTGATGCTTTCATGTCTTGTTTATTGCTATGTGAGATGACTGGTTCTAGTTTCATAGTATAGTTACATCCCCCACATACTGCATTTGTTTGCTTTAGGAGCAAGTGGTTGTCAGTATACATGAGGCAACTGGTACATTGCCATGGGATGCCCATGTCAATCAGGCTGATTGCAGAAATGTTGGGAAACCGAATGTCCACAGTACCAGGTAATTCTTAAGTACTAATTTGTGAGATGGCAAATTAGATCAGCTACTGCTCTGGGATTAACAAGGGGAATTATTCTATAGAAGATCAAGGATGAAAAGTGGAGTGATGCTGCTCAGTTCTCAGTTGAGTTACCTGCAGTGCAGAAGTGTGCAGTGCAGCTGCATTATCCGCAGAGCAACAGGGAACCTGGGAGGGTTTCACGGACTGGTGTCCAGGGAAAAAACAGTATCTAGGGGTTTGCGTCTATAAAAGGCATCGCTAACTCCCGTTGTGCGGTACACGGCAACAGGCAAACGCAAGGCTTATATACAGGCAAAAGTAAGCAGTTTTAAACTAGTCTGTCAATGGGAAATTACACAATGATTCTTCCTCCAGCAATCCCCAAACTCAGACAAGGCTATATCCACACTCCTCTGCCACAAGGGTGCAGGGGAGCCCTTCTTAATGTAAGATGGCTGGATATGAGTCAAGTGTATGAAAAATAGGCTAGATTCAGCAAGTCTGGATCTAGTCTATGCTAACAAAGCAATATTTCCGCTCAAAACAAGCAAAGGTAATAAGCAGGCACAAACAGAAAAAACAGACAAAAAGGCACAAATCAATGCAGTAAACCAGTAGACTACAGATAGAAAATTGCAGATCAGCTTAATTTCTTGTTCTTAGCTTTGGATGGCTTGGATTCAAACAGAAACACACTGGATCTCCTGCAAAGGAAGCCAAGCAGTACTACAGACAAGTATGTGGACTCTGGGTACAATCAAGGAAGGTTTCTAACCATTCTTTTCAGAAGGCACTTTGGTAAGTTGGTGCTAAGCCATGCGTAGCAGGATGTACTGGTGCTTAGCTGTTTGTAGTGGGCTGCATTGGTGCTAAGCCATATGCAACAGGATATACTGGTGGTTAACCATTTGTAGTGGCCTGCATTGGCACTAAGCCATATGCAGCAGGATGTACTGGTGCTTAGCCATTTGTAGTGGGCTGCATTGGTGCTAAGCCATATGCAGCAGGATGTACTGGTGCTTAACTATCTGTAGTGGGCTGCACTGGTACCAAGCCATTTGTAGCAGGATGTACTTGTGCTAAGCCATTTGTAGCAGGATGCACTTATAGTTAGCTGTTTGTAGCGGACTGCATTGGTGCTAAGCTATATGCAGCAAAATGTACTGGTGCTTATCCATTTGCAGCGGGCTGCATTGGTGCTAAGCCATATGTAGCAGGATGTACTGGTGCTTAGCCATTTGTAGTGGGCTGCACTGGTGCTAAGCCATATGTAGCAGGATGTACTGGTGCTTAGCCATTTGCAGCGGGCTGCATTGGTGCTAAGCCATATGTAGCAGGATGTACTGGTGCTTAGCCATTTGCAGCGGGCTGCATTGGTGCTAAGCCATATGTAGCAGGATGTACTGGTGCTTAGCCATTTGTAGTGGACTGCATTCCTCCCTCCATTTATTTCAGATTTGCATCCACCATATTCATGGACTTGCTGTTCACAATAGTAACTGCAACATCTATATACATGCTATCCCCAAATTCTCCTGCAAATTCCCGCATATGCACTGCTGCTTGTCCTGACATTTTCTTTCCATCCAATAAAGTTCACATTCGTTATGTTTGTTCTTCATCTGATTGCTTTGCTTTGGCCGCCAAACAAACAAACAAATAAGAGTTATTTGTAATGACACCAAGGGGACGAGCATGTCATTCTTATAAAATTACTTTTCTCAGTTTCCAAGAAAAGTAACTCTTGTCTTCCAAAAGACAAAAAATGTAACACTCTCAAAAGATTTGTTCCGTTTCCTGTTCTATAACTGCTATGAATTCCACTTTTACAGGTGTTTTTAAATAACCTTCAGCAAGTGCATTTTTTATAAATTGCAGCATTTATTCAGCAACATCGAGCAAAGATATTTTTGAATGTTCATCTGCCACACTATGGCTCTCTGAAATTCTATACACAACCTGCTACCCAAAGGCTGAGAATGTTATTGCCATCTCCAGATACACGCTGCTGTCATGGTGGACAGGCTGTTATGCTCACCTCTAGTACACTGTCTAACCAACTTAAAAGTTCTACCCAAAACACAGCAAAATCTTTTCTTTCTTTAGAAATTAAAACATAAACTTTTTTGTACTACATTAGAGTATGTTGACTTAACAAGGCAGAGTATTCACGTAGTGCAAGCAATTGGTCTCTTCTCATACGTATGTATGCCTTCCATGATGACATAATGATTTACAACTCAGCAAGAGCCCACTCTTTGATTACAATGAGTCAGAAAATCAACCACCAGATTTAAATATAACAACTCTATGGTCACACAAGCATAAAGAATGGAGAAACCTCTCAAAAGAAATGAACTGCTATCACTGCACACATGGAAGCCACACTGGTGGTTGTTTCACATGGAGAACAGCTGTTGTAGAGCTGAGGTTTGCCGACTTGTATTCGGTGAGTTTGAACTTCCTCCTCTTTGCACTCAACAAGTAGTAGGGCTATCATATGCATGACATTAAACTACAACTCCTACGTTAAGGCTACTACTGGTGCGGTCTGACTTTATTGGCCTGAATGAGTTGATAACGACTTATAAAATCAAGTAAGCTATTACTATGCATTCAAAAGACATTGAGTTGGAAGACTTGTACGTCCCTACGAAGTGATCTGTATATTTATAATGATGTCATCATCCAGGACCATGTCTAGCTGTTCTTTTCAGGCAACACTCTTGTTTTGGCAGGGTCACTTCTGTTCTGTTCTGTCCTAAATACATTTGCTGGTGGGCTTGTTTGGTTTATAATGTAGAAACACACTCTCAAACATTATTAACTTTTTATGTCTTAAATGCATTTTGTTCCTGGCATTTCCAATGACATGGAATCTCTTCCTTTAGGAATCCGTGCACGAATGCTGGTACTGTGCTCTGGTACGACACATACTTGCCTAAGTAGTCCATGAAGCCAAGAAATGTTTACAACTCTTCACACAAATGTGTGTGTGTGTATGTGTGTGCATGTGGGGGTGATCACAAATGCATCATAGATTGTTTTTACCATCTCATCTGTACAACAAATCCATTTGTTGCCTTACAAATGCCGGACTACTCATTCGCAGACTTGCCAAATAAGCATTCCACTCTCAGATCACACTTGTACAGTCTCTGCAGTGTTTTCTACATGCATCTAAGATTCTCACTGGTTGCCTTTCCAGTGACTAAAGATCATTAATATACACTACCATGTTTAAATCTTTTAGTGTTTTCCAAAATTCTTTAGAAAATGGAAGGTACACAACTTACTTCAAATGGTTTCCTATTATGCATAATCCGCTGTTTATATTTACATTATCGAGAAAGAAAGTTTGGTGATAACAAGACATTAAATTTGGATTAGAAAAAAAAAAGTGTTATCAGTCTGCAGAGCTCACAGTAAGACACTATCCGGTTCGATTCTCAGCTAGAATGTCTTCTGCATGGAGACATGCGTGAATGGGTGTACCTTCATTGAAGATTGTGCATCAGGGCTGGTAACTCGGCACGTAAAAATCAACTACCAATCATTAGCGGACCGGAGTTCCGCTGTGGCGACCCCTAACCGGGAAAAGCCGAAAGACACAACAACAACATCCTGGTAATGGATATGTTTCTTAAAATCACCGACTCTTCCTTTTTATTACCGGAACAGAAGGTACAGCCCACTCAATGCGCTTCATGGGACTGAAGGTTTTCAGCTTCAGACCATTCTAACTCTATCAGCTTTCTTTTATTTCAGATAGCAACAGCTGAGTTCCACGAACCTTGAAGAAACATTCAGATTCACCAAGATGGAAGCTTGCACATCACCCAGCGTTCATCTCGAAACACTTCAGCATTCATTTCCATCATTTCCGCTGATGACATAAATTATTTAATACAGTTTAACTCCCATCCTTTATCCATTTTCAGTGTGACACAAGCTTGTATAGTCCGTTCCTTCCACACACACAGCAGGACTATTTTCTTTACCACTAATGGGAAGTGTTACTTTTGCTTTTCATAGCACAATGGAATCATAATCTGAACTAACAGTGGCAACATTTCTTCAGTATATGTTTTAAATGCTGAGGCACAGAAATAACTGATACTTATGTCCCTGTAGAAACTTTCATCCTTTATCAGGGTATGTACACATACCCCATAATAGCTGCCTATGGAAGACTTTTGGTTTATGTATCAAACTATTTTTCCACTTGAATTTTGATTTATATTTGATTGCTGTCATTTACCAGAAAGAACTTTATATTCCTTGTTGGATTCCATCAAATGCTATTGTTATGTTGGAAGACTGTCTTAATATCACTGTTGCTGGTTTGATGAACACTGTGTATACTTTGAGGAACCCTGTTACCAGTTTCAAGACTGCTCCATTCTTTCCAAGGAACATTACTGATGGTCACAAGGAATGTTATTACTCAGTTTTGGGGATTTTTTATCACTGATTCTAAGGAGTGACATTATTTTATTGTGTCCATGGACAGTTTGTTCCTGGTGAGCAGTTGTGGCTTGTCTATTGGCTTCATAGACCACTGCTGCATACTTGGTTTGACATCCTTCAGAACTTTAGCTAACCAGGATGCTTCTCCTAGACCATCTTATTCAGGCTTCACTTGCTGTACATTTATTTCTGCTGCAGGACATTTTCCAGTCCGTTTGTGGTTGGCTTAATCATAGATAAGAACTAGCAAATGATAGTAAGACTTTCAGTGTTTTGCATATTTATGAAGTGTTTTTATTGGATTTATTGACTGAGACAGGAGATGGAAGTTTGAATGTTTTTCAGCTGAACTGGCTTAGGATCATAAACATTTTTATATTTATGTCATATAATTTATAGTTTATTATTGCAATTAGTTAAAAAAATACAGTTTATATCTAAAATATGTAGTCATATCAATGTAAACATTTATTTCATTGCTTCGCTTCTTCTTTTATAGGCTCATAGGTTCATAGGTTCATACTAGGCTATCTGCCCTAGAGCATTTATAAGCCTAGCCAGAATGTGTTTGGCTTTCACCACCCATTTTAAATTTATTTTGCTATGCCCGTTTTCAAGGTTAGTATACTGTGCCTCTGTCTAACAGTGACACAGAAGTGATACCAGGGGTAAACCTACGATCTCCCATCCACTCATCAAGATTCCTCTTGAAGAGAGTCAGTGAGGGACTCTGCCTAACCTGGACTGGGATTTTATTCCAGAGTGAAGGCAGCCTCTGGGTTATGAATCTGTCCCTCCAGCATGTCCTATTTATTTCAGTGCTGAGGTTCAAGTCTCTTGAGCGCGTAGCTTGATGGGATTTGGATTTTCTGAGGTGCAGCATGTCCATTAATTCCGGGTTGGACATGGCTTTATACGTCAGGCACAGATCGCCTCTGAACAGGCGGTATGCCACTGAGTAGAGCTAGAGTTTCTTTAACCGGGCAGCATATAGCATCTGTTTGAGCCCTTTGATCCTCTTGGTGAGGTACTTTTGGGGTCTTTCCAATTGCTGCAGGTGTCTGGTAAGGTACATCCCAAAAGGGGCATTGTACTCAATTATGGGCCTGATGAGGGATGAGTAAAGAGGCACGATGACCTCCCCTGATCTAGATGTGAATCCCTTCATGATTAGGTGGGCTATATAAAATGTTTTTCTAACCACTTTGGCCATGTGGTTGTCAAATAAGAGATTGCTATCAACTTGGGTCCCCAGGTCCCTAATTACTTCTTCTGTACTTAATGGATTACCACCTATGTGGTAATTTGTGGGCACTTTGTTTTTGCCAAAGGGGATGACTATACACTTTATGGCATTTAGCTTGAGGCCATGGCTCTGGCACCAGTTGTCTGTTTCTATGAGGCCCTTTTGGAGGATGCTTGTGTCGGCTGGAGAGTCGATTATGGCGCCCAGTTTGCAGTCATCTGCGAACTTGGTCAGCCACAGTCCTTCCGTGCTGGCCTGTACCTCCGAGAAATATATACCGAACAAGAGAGGGCCCAGGACTGAGCCTTGTGGGACACCACTTGTAACTGGTTTGGAGTCTGACATGGCTCCAGCAATTCTAACCATGTGGGTTCTGTCCTTGAGCCAGTTTGCAATCCATCTAGTGACATAGGGGTTTATATTTAAGCTGGTGAGCTTATCTATAATGCCCGAGTGGGGTATTGTATCGAAGGCTTTTGCGAGGTCCAGGTAGGCTGTGTGGACCACCTTCCCCTCGTCAATGGCCTTGGTGACGGTTTCAAAAAAATCAACCAGGTTTAAGAGGCAGGATCTGCCCTTAAAGCCAAACTGGGTAGGGTCCAGTGTCTGTAGGTCCCCAATATCTTTATTTATGAGGTCCATGATGATCCTTTCCATAGCTTTGCAGACCAAGCTAGTCAGGCTTATGCGGCGATAGTTTCCAGGATCTGTTGAGGCACCACCTTTATGGAGAGGGACCACTGTTGCTGTACGCCACTCTTTGGGCACATATCCTGTAGTAAGGCTGAGATTGAACATTAGTTTTATGTTTGGGTTTAGCTCTTCTTGGATTTCATGTAGGACGCAGCCGGGATCACCGTCTGGTCCCATTGATGCTGTGTTTTTTGCTTTGGAGAGTGCGGCTCTTACCTGAGCATCTGAGATGTCAGGGGGGCAGCACTCTGCTGGGATAGATATTTGCCCTTTTGGTGGGGGGGAGAGAAGTTTGCACTGAACCTGTCAGCTAGGATGTTGGCAATGTCTGTGGGTTCGGTGTATTTTTTGTCATTTTGGACTAATTCTGAGTATATCTGGGAATTACCACCCAGGTTCCTAACATAACTAAAGAAAGCCTTGTGATTATCCTTAGTGTCCTGTGCAATTTTTCTCTCGAAGCTGGCCTTAGACAATTTTATGAGTGCCCGTAGTTTTTTGCTAATACTGATCAGTGATGCCTTCCCTTTTTGGGATTTGCTCTATCATTTAGTAGCTTCCTCCTTCTATTGTATAGTTTGTTTATGGCTGGGGTCCACCAGACAGGACGTCTGCCTTTGAGTTTATAAATTCTAGGAACCTTTGGGCTAGGGTGTTGGAGCTAAAGTAATGCTCCCAGTCTATGTCTGGGTAGTTGAAGTCGCCCAGTATAATGGTGTTTCGAGAGACCTTCATATTTTCCAGTGTTCTCAGGAAGGCCGAGTGGGGTTCCTGGGTTTGGGAGGGTGGTCTGTAGCAGGCTATAAACTGGAAGGCAGTTTTACCCACTGTTAGTTGCACATGGATAGTCTCTGATGCTTTGTGCTTTGCCACCAACCTGGAGGTGTGGGTATCTTTGATGAATATCGATACTCCCCCCTCCTTTTGTGGTTCGGTCCAAGTTTTGGGGCCGAAAAGCATGGTATGAGGTATAACCTGGTAGTGCTGGGGTGCTCTCGGGAGCCCTGAACCAGGTTTCTGTTACTGCACAGATATCGATGTTCTCCATGCTAAAGAGAGTTTTGAGTGCATGCATCTTGAGGTTTAGACTTCGGGCGTTGAGTAGCATTACTCTTGGTTTCTTATCCCTTGTGATACCTATGGAGGTGGGTTTGTCTTTTGAGCCTTGCCTAAAAAAGGCACTATGGGGGTAGCAAGAGCCTTTGCCAATATCCGAAAGCCCAGGGGTGACAGGTGCAAGCCGTCCCTAGCAAAGCATCATGGCTTGTTGAGCATATCATCCCAAGCTGACAGGCATTGGATCCCCTTTGAATGACACCAATACTTAAGCCAATTGTTGAAATTGATCATCTTGTCTTCATATTGTGGCATCATTCTAGGTGAGGGTAAGATGCTGCTCAAGGTCAGGGTCATACCGGCCTGGGCTACATGCTCAGAGAGCTCCTCTATGTCTCTTTTCATGTAATCCAGGGAGGTATTGATCATCTTGTCTTCATATTGTGGCATCATTCTAGGTGAGGGTAAGATGCTGCTCAAGGTCAGGGTCATACCGGCCTGGGCTACATGCTCAGAGAGCTCCTCTATGTCTCTTTTCATGTAGTCCAGGGAGGTACGTCTCAGGTCATTCACACCAGCATGGACAATGACTGAGTCATATTTGTACTTGCCTTGGAGTGACCTGAGTGCTTGTGTTATGTGGCGGATCCTAGCACCCAACAGGCTGCCCACCGTGACCCTCTCCTTGTTCAGCCTGTATAACAGTGCTTTGTGTTAAAGATCTATAATAAAGTTGACGCTGAATTTTATAAATGTATATCTAAATAATGCTCTTCCCTTATCATTTAATACTGAAAACATTGGCTTTCTACTTCTCTGGTAAAAGCCATTGCAATTACCACTCACAAATCTATCTCTTAGTGTTTTGTCCAAATTTGAACCAAATTACTGGACAATGTTTGAGCTCAGCAGCTTATAACATCATAGTTTCACTGGCCTTGTGATTGCGATAATTAAAATTAAATTTCTCCTCAGTTATCAAATAGGGGATGCATACAATCCTTTACAATTTCAGCAATTTGTCTCGAGTATTTACCTTTTGGTTTCAATGGCCAGACAAGATTCTGAAATGAACTACACATGAAACTACCAATCAGGCAGTCTAATGTTGCCATGTGATTATCTTCACCATGGTCACTCAGCACAAACAAATGCACATTTCTCTCATTATACACTGCCCATGACTACATAAAGCTATTTTTTCACTGTGGCAATACTTAACATATTTAATTTCCACTTTTTTCCTTCTTGTTGTAGTACACTTACAAATAATATACAAAGAGACAAATAATATACAAAGAGACTATGCATACAGCTGAGGTACATTTTATTATATCCAAGCTCTTGCACAGTAACATTTTATATGGGAGGTGGTCTCACTTTTATGTATGCAAATCACTGCTGTTAGACTGAATGGAAAAGTTCAGTTTACCACAAAGGTGTCATCACATTCGGATAAATGCAACATGTTATGGCTGACAGTGTAAAAAGCTTTAGTGAATCCATGATATAAAGGTAACCACTGACAGAAAAGTAGCTTAACTAATTTTGTTATTTTTATTTATTTATCCTTTGTTGACCAAGTTAGTCCCACTAGGCTAGTAGACTCTTTTCAATGGAGACATAAGGGGGTATTTATACTACTAGGGGGAATTTATCCAGAGCATCAAGGAACTTCCCTTACCCTTTTCATTGTAAGGGGGAATGTTTTTGCTGCTGCACTTCCTGTTTCTGTTCCTGGCTCAGAGGCACCTAAGAGAAGTTGTGAAGTAATGAAAGGAGGAGAGCTGCTGTGTTGGTGCTAGCAGTGTGATTCTGTCAGTCGAACAGCGAAATGCTGAAAAGTAAGTGGATACATACAAACAGTATCTAGTTGACTTCAAACCTTAAGATTTTGAAAAAGCTGCTGTAACTGAAATTGTTTCTGGAGGTTTGCCTGATGAAAAACTTTGGTTTATTGAACAAAGGTGATCTTAGAGAAAAGTTTAAGATTTTATGGTCAGAAATGATGGAAAAGGCTTTCAGAATAGTCAATGAGTGGGAAGTTGGACAGACATTACAGGTTGGATGCAGTCTGGAAGTGTATGCTGATGCAGTTGGAAAAGCAAAAGGTACTGTAAACCTTATCAAAAAGAAAAAAAAGGTTTGCTGTTCATAGAAGAAACAATACACAGATATTTTGTAGGGGATAATTTGGTGTTAACTTTGGGTTTTGAAGCAAAAGACAACAGATTCTTGATTCATTTTGGGGAAGAGACATTTTGTGACTTGACATTTGACACTGAAGACTGCTAAGATTTTTTTTCTAATTGTGAAAAAAAAGGACTGGAATGAATGTATATTTTCTGAGCAAGGGACTCGGCTAAAAAAGTGTTTGTTCAATTTTGTACTGATGAACAAGCAACAAAGAAATAAATCCAAACCAGCCCAGAAGTTGAAAATGTTGAAACACAGGTGCCCAGTAGGAAGGTAGCTGGAATGAAGAAGTTGAACCACGACAAAGTAAAATCTTCTTTTTTAATACAAAATGGTGAGCGCTTTCGCAATGGTAACCCATTGCTTCATCAGACCAAAGGGGTGTTTGGAATGGGGTGGGAAGTGGATGCTATTTTAAAATATGAAAATGTGAAAAAGCATTTACCAAATGTTATATTTGTAGATGCTAACAGAGGAAGAATTAGGTATCTGAGACAGCCAAAAACATATTTTATGAGAATTTCAATCATCTGATAAATGAGTGTACAAAAATAGGATGCAATCAATGTGGGCAAAGAGGTCATATGATGAATAAGTGTAAAAAGGAATGTAGAATATGTAAAAGTGAAGAACATTTTTGGTTTGATTGAAAAAGAATAAACAATATAATGTTGAGAGGGATGATGAAAATATAGTAATGCCCAGAAAGTAATGAAGGAGCAGGGTAAAAAGGGGGGGGGAGGTGGTAATGAAAAACAGGATGAAGTAATAGAAGATGACAGATAAAAAAGTTATATTTTAGGAGGATAACGGTAACTGTACTGAGACTGTTAAAAATAAAGAAGAAATTGAAAGTGATACGTCAGACATTTATGAAAGGAGTGGTATGGACATTAGGAGAATAAATTAGATAGGTGCAAGGGTAAGGGTGAGGAAAAGAAGATTTAAAATACACAAAAATTTAAAAAGAAAGGTAAGGAGTACTTTTTGATGTGTTTCAGTCAATGAAAACAGTGTAAAATCTCACTGAGGATCAATGCATAGTTGTACATAAACTTAGAAAAATATTACATTGGGGCAAGAATAACAAAATAAGAAAAACATGTAAACTACTTCCCTTAAAAAGAAGGAAAAGTAATAATTTTAGAGTGCTTTCAGTAAATGTGAATGGTATTTTTAATACTGTAAGAAGGACAGGGATACTGGAATGGTGTGCAAATGTGATGTAGATATTAATCTTATGGAGGATGCAAGAGTCTACGCACATGAAGAAAGACTGCAAACACAAAAATTGTGGGGTGGAAGCATAATATTGAATTTAGGAAGTGAATGTTGTTCTGGACTGGCTGTATTGTGTACAAAATTGTAAAAAACACTAGATGTAATGTTGGTAAGGATGGTGATGTTAACTGTTGTCGATGGGAGGTGCAGATAATGTGTTCATATATTCATAGCATTATATGCATATACAAATGGCAAGCAAGTAGAGACTCTGTTTCATCAAATATTAGATTATACACTGGTCAACATGAAAATTATTATTGCATAGGACTTTAATTATGATTTATTTATTTATTTATTTATTCTACATTTGTTGACCGGGAAAGTCCGACTGGATACATGTCCATTTTCAGCGGCAGCCCGGAGAGAAATTTAAGGGGAAAACATAAAAAAAAATAGGAAAACATGTTAAAAATAGAAGAAATCATAAATTGTGGTACATTAACTGGATGGAATAAAAGTCAATGGACTTATACAAAAGGGGCAATTGGATCTGAAGTTGATTATTTTGCAGTTTTGGAAGGTTTGGGTGTAGCAGATGGCGATACAGAAGAGACAGTTTTTTTTTCAGATCATTTAGCAATATGGATGGAGGTGATGAAAGAAAGGGAGTATATTACAACAGGAAAGGGGATAAAAAAATAAATTAATAATTATGGGCTGAATTAGGAGAGTCGGAAGCACTGTAGTTATGGAAGGATAATATAACCATGAAGGACCTATATAAAAACTGGTCTGAATGGTGAAATGAATTTAAAGAGAAATACAAAGAGGTTTTTCCAGTGGCAGGATGATATAAGAAAGGAAGAAAAAATGAAATATGGAAAGATGTATAGCAATGTATTAGAGAACTCAGAGATGAATACAATATAGTATTATGATATGGAAAAGGAATATATAAAATAAATCACGAAAAAATAAGGCATTACTATTTAAGCAGTTATATTATTTACAAGGGAGAAGGGAGGCAGTGTCTGCACATTTGAATAAAATAGCAAAGGGTATTAGTATAATGAGAGAAATGAAAAATGTAAAAGGACAGGTAAAAAGAGCACATGAGCAAATTATTAGTATTGTAGTGCAGCAAGCAGAAAAGGAGTTAGAAAAATAAATAAGGCAGAATGGAAAGTAAAAATAAAATAAATCAAGAATGAGTTATGTAAGAATTTGAAAAAAAGAAAAAAAAGAAATGTACTATCTGTGAATTGAATGAAGTACTTAGGAAAGGAAATGTTGATTCAGTATTAGGTCAAGATGGTTAATATGTGAAATGTAAAAGAAGTTAAGGGAATGGCAAACAGAGTGTTTTGTAAATGTTTTAAATGAATGGGTGAGAAGGGGGGTTGTTTATGAAGACTTTCACAGTGGGATGAAATGAAAAGAATGAAATAAAAGATGCAGACCCAGCACATTAAATAATACAGACTATAACATTTTATGAGAGTAATACAGAGGCGAATGGGAGGAAGGAAGGATGAAGCATATTATGGAAGAAAGTACAGATGGCATAAAAGGAAAGCGATGCCTGGAATTATTATTGGTGGTTTGAGAAGTTGTGAATGATATTATAAGTAAAAGGAAAGTTGTGAAACTTAGGATAGGTGATATTAGTAAGGCATTAGATACAGTAGGACATACTATTTTGCGGGATGTTATGTAAAAGTATGGAATAGGTAATGGAATTAACAGATGTGATAATGAATGCAATAGTGAATGAAGTAGCTTATACCATGAAAGATGCTGGATACACGATGCAAAAGGAAATGGTGATTCCAGTTATTTTGACATATGCAGATCATATAGTTGTGGTTGTTAACAAAAAAACATGGATAAGAGAAGCGTTGGTTTGTCTGAATAGATATTTAAAGGAAATGGGAACAATTTGAATAAAGATAAAAATAAGGGTCTGGGTGATGTGAAAATTGGAGAGATGTATTTTTCAATGAATAAAGTATCTTTACTGAGGATAAAAACTGGGGAAAATGATGCAGTTATAAAGCAATGGGAGGGTTTAAGAACAGAAACGAAAGACATACGTCTTATGTGGAAGATTTATAGATTAGCTTTCAAGAAAAAGATTTATCTTGTGAATTCTGTTTTTCATGGGAAAACAGCATATTTGTCAAATATTTATATGAGCCCAAAAAATATGAAAAATAAATTATGCAAGGAGTGTTTTCTTTCACGTGGACTTCAAGATTAAGTGCTTAATTAAATGTGTTTATTTTTGTGGAAAGGAAGAGACAACAGAAGATATTTTTTGAAATGTACTGGTTAAACTGTGAGTGAAGAAAAAACTTTGAAAATATTAATGAGAAACAATATAGATATAAATATGATTATGTATGGCTATTATAAAACAAGAAGAAAGAATATCTGAAAATAGTAAATAATTGATTTAATTTAATATGAGTTATTTGGAACAAAAGATTGAATGAAATTTTGTTTAACAGGAAATGGATTCTGGCTAATATACTGCGGAAAATTAGACTGTGGTTGTGGAAGACAAAGTGGGGGGTCAATTATGGAAGACTAACACTGAGAACGACATATTGGAATGTGTAGATACGTACCTGTAAATATGTATAGTTTGTTACTTACATGTTATGTTGTGTTATGTAAGACCCCACTCTTTTTTATAACTGTGGTAGGATCTTTTACATCCACCTGAGCTACCAGGAACTCAGGCAGATGCAGCCTTGGTATAACATCTTATCTGAAGGACAAGACACTCCGGAGTGTAACACCCCTGTTATGCTACACTGCAGAATCAGCAATCCATCTACCTGCTGTGGGAATAGAACCCACAACCTTCAGCATCAAAGTCAATTATGCTACCTGTTGTTCCACTGACACTCCATCCTCTTTTTCACATAAAGGCAAATTACTTTTGCTACTCTAAGTCCTAGTTGACTTTATCAAAACTTGTTGAAGTTTTCCCAGGCTTCTTCTGCAGAAATAACCGTCTGTTAAAATCAAGGCACAAAGATCAGTAAGTCTACAGGAATCCTCTCTGCTCCTCGCTGAAGCCTCTCCCCAGTGATACGCTGCAAAGTGCACTGTTCTTATCAACTTGCCAAACTTAAGTGAGCAAAAGGCACACACGGGCTTATATTAACAATGGGAAAAATAAGGATTTACAGTCAAAACAATGACTCATAAAAGAAAGAACCACAATTCGATGAATTTCTGTAGAAGGTGAACCCCCCACACACAAACTCTTTATCTCAACTTTCCCGTGCTGTATTCTATTATATATTATCACCTCCATGGGCACCTCAAGTTGGACAATAATTCTACTCTGCTTCCAGCGTTTCGATCAATTACAAAAATGCTTTTTTTAAAGATTCAAAAGACCAATTGGATCAAGAAATGCTAACTAGAGACAAGTATTCCAACAACTGAGGTTACAGCTCTAAATTGTAGAGCTGATATCTGTCCCTGAGAACTTCCTTAACAAAGCGTAAGGTTACAGCTCTGAATTATAGAGCCGATATCTGTCCTTGAGAAAGTACAGTTGTGTACACTTACCATAAATGTAGATGTTCGAGTGTATTCACTGTTGCAGTCATCACATTTGGGTTATCTGCTTGCAGTAGCCCTCAGTCGGCCTAATTATCAAAGTCTTAGGTCCTGCGTCAGTTGCTGTCTCATCTTCCATGACGTCAGGTAGTCAGGGGTATAAAGTATGCAGCCGACGCCATTACATCAGTTTTTCTTACCCCAGATGTCAGGTGCCCCCTTAATGGGAAGCAATTAAATATATATACAAGGTTACACCTCCAATAAAAAAGCAAATACACCAAAAAGCTTTAAGCATAGTAAAAAGGAATAGAGGTATAGCCAAAAGAGGTCAGGGGGTTGGAGGAAGGGTAACCAGGACTGCAACAGTGAATACACTCGAACATCTACATTTATGGTAAGTGTACACAACTGTACTATGTTCTTCGTGTTTCACTGTTGCAGTCTTCACATTTGGGTGGATTCCCAAAGCCAAGGAAGGGAGGAGGCAATAAGAGAGCATTATGACCAGCTATAAGGCCCTGCAGGACAGCAGTGGCAAAGCCAGCTCTGGATTTAGAGAAAAATGGTAAATGATAATGTTTGGTGAACGCATGAACTGAGCTCCAGGTAGCAGCTTCTAGAATGTCCCTGGTAGGAACACCTCTGAGAAAGGCTGTAGAGGTAGATGCAGCCCTGGTTGAATGTGGTCTTATCCCCTGTGAGATAGGTTTTCCATGGTGCTTATAGCAGAAATGAATGCAATGGCCGATCCATTTAGAAATGGTTTGCTTTGAAATGCCCTTCCCCTCTGCCCCTGCAGCAAATGCCACCAGCAGCTGTTCAGATTTCCTGAGAGGTTTAGTCCTGTCCAAGTAAAATCTAAGTTGTCTGTGCACATCTAAGGAGTGCAGTATACGTTCCCCTTTGTTCTGTGGATTAGAAAAGAAGGTTGGCAAATGAATGGACCGATTAAGAGACACACTGGATACTACCTTGGGCATGAAGGAAGGATTGGTCCTGAGGGACACCCTGTCCGCATGAAAGCTGATGAAAGGCTCCACTGGCATAAGGTCCTGTAATTCAGACACCCTTCTTGCTGAAGTGATTGCTAAAAGGAAAGCTGTTTTCCAAGAAATTAATTTTAACTCTGCACTTGCAGCTGGCACAAAAGGAGGTAGAGTGAGTTTTTCCAATACAAAGTTAAGGTCCCAGGCTGGAGTTGGGGCTCTCCTGGGTGGTCTTAAGTTTTTGGCCCCTCTGAGGAACTGCTTGAGCAGTGGATGAGAGAAGAGGGGTGGTTCCGTGTTGGAATGAGCTGAAATGGCTGAGACATGAATTTTGATGGAGGAAAAGGAAAGGCCCTTGTGAAGCATCTCAGTTAAGTATTGAAGAATCTGAGGTAAATTGGGCGCTGCTGTGCCCACCCCCTGAGTTTGGTTCCAGGAACAGAATATTTTCCATTTTTCAGCATACGACTTTCTAGTACTAGGCCTCCTTGCCTCCAGAATGACATCCAACACTTTCTTACTGAGGGATGGTAATGGAGAGATCAGGTAATTAGCCAGGCTGCCAGGTTTAGGGTTTGAAGCTGAGGGTGCAGAATCTGGACCTCCTGCTGGGACAGCAGGGTAGGGGTCTGAGGCAGGTGACATGGTACCAGCAGTGACACACTGTGCAAGAGGGGGTACCATTGTTGGCGTGGCCATTCTGGTGCAATCAGTATCGTCCTTGGTTTGTCCTGTTTGATCTTTAGTAGTACCTTGGGAGGAGAGGCAGAGAAGGAAAGGCATAAACTGATAGATTTTTCTAGGTGAAGGACAGGGCATGCACTTTCCAAGCTTGTTTGTTGGGAGGCCTTGTGCAAAATTTGTCCAATTGGTAGTTCTGGGGGGAGGCAGACAGGTCTATCTCTGGGCTCCCCCACTTGTTTATCAACATGTTGAATGTCTTTGGTTCCATTTTCCACTTGTGTGGGTCCATGAGATTTCTGCTTAGTTCATCTGCCAGTGTCTTTAGCTTTCCTGTCAGGAATTGAGCCTGTAGGTGCACTTGGTAGCTCAAGGCTGTGTTCCACAGAGCCATGGCTAGTCTGCAGAGAGGGTATGAGTGGGTTCCCCCCTGCTTATGTACCACATAACAGTGGTGTTGTCCGTCTTTACCATTAATTGTCCTGGAAGAATGTGGTCCTTGAAGGCTGTCAGAGCATTCTGTACAGCTAACATTTCTTTTTGATTGATATGCAGGTGATTTTATTTGGGTTCCATTTGTCCTGAATGCACTTCCCTGCCAAGTGAGCCCCCCTTGCATAGTCTGACGCATCTGTTGTTAGGGTTTGGGCAGCAGGGGGTAGAGTGAATGGCAGTCTCTTGTTTTGGTGGCAGGCCTCTGCCCACCAAAGGAACTGTAACTGCAGGCAAGGTATGATAGGAATCATTGCTTCTAGATCCTGATAATGTTGACACCATAGGCTTTTTAGATGACATTGTAGTCTCCTCATATGTAGTCTTGCATATGGAATTAGTAGAATGCAGGAGGCCATGAACCCCAAGGCTTGTAGTATTTGTCTTGCAGATAGCAGGTTCTTTGTGGCCACTAGTCTGAAGTAAGTTGTCAAATGAATTTGTTTCTCTGGCGTGAGGAAAGCCATCTGGGAAGTTGTGTTCAAGCTTGCTCCCAGGAATACAATTTGTTGCCAGGGTACCAGATGTGACTTATTTTCGTTTATGGTGTACCCCAGACAAGTTAGCACCTTTTGTACAAACACCAGATGATTCAATAGTATGTCCGGGCTTTCTGCCTGAATTAGACAATTATCCAGGTATGGGTGTATCTGAATATTTCTTTGCCTGAAAAATGCAATTACTGGAGCTAGCCATGTTATGAATATCCTGGGTGCAGTAGATAAGCCAAACAGCAGTGCTGAGAACTGATAGTGCAAGAAGCCTGCTTTGAAGCGTAGGTATCTTCTGCAAGATTCCCTGATTGGGATGTGCAGGTAGACTTCCTTTAAATCCAGTGTTGCCAACCAGGCATCCTTGCCTAGCATAGGAAGCAACTAGTGAAGCGTTAGCATCTTGAATTTTGGGATCACCAAAAAAGTGTTTAGGACAGAGATATCCAGGATAGGACACCAGGAGTTGTCTTTTCTGGGCACCAGGAAAAGTCTTGATAGAAACCTTGTCCCCTTTCCTCTTCTGGGACAGTCTGAATAGCCCTTATACTTAAGAGAGAGAGAACATGCTTTTGAGCCTCTGCCCCCTGATTTGGGGGTAGATCTAGCCAACCGTTTGGGGTTGGTAAAGTGTGGAAGTGGAATCTGTATCCTTTGTAAACTATATTTAAAACACATTTGTCTTGGGTAATGAGTTCCCAGTTTTTTGCCTGCAGAGCAATATTTCCCCGTAAAGGAGCAATCAGTTGAGAAGGGCTTGGAAGTTTTAAAGTTAAGTCATTGAGACAGTTTACCATAGGGGGGAGTCTTACTACTCCCTGTTTTGGAAGTGGGAGCCCCCCACTGCTTAGTCCTGTGCATACCTTGGGACTGAAGCCTGAGTGTTCTGCTGGTTCTGGGTTTGGACTGAGAAGGCCTGGAAGAGGCAGGAAAGGACCAATTCTTAGAGGGCCAATGCCTACTAAATCTTGGAGGCTGTACTTGCAGGAAATATTTAACAGTTTGCATACATTTAGTTTTTTTCCCCATCTTTTTAAGTACTTCTGCTTTGTTGCCAAACAGGCGGTCCTGGTTTAAGGAAGCATCCAGCAATTTAGCTTTAACATGATCTGGCAAAGATTGCTCCTTAAGCCAAGCATGCCTTCCAAGTACAGACCCAGTGACAGCAGCCCTGCAAGATGCCTCTAGTGAATCAAAACTACATTGCAAAGTATGTTTTCCAACTTGTTAAGCAAAATGCATTAAATCCTGTAAATCCTTATTTTCAGCACAGTCAGGAATCAACATCATTTCCTGTTTAAGCAATCCAATAATATGTTACTGATACTTTAACATATGAAATTGACAGTTTAAGGCCCTAATGGCCAAGGTTGCAGAAGTGTATACCTTCTTACCCCATCTATCCAGTGCCCTGGAATCTCTATCAGAGGGGGTAGGATTTTTCGCAGTAGTAGCCTAAATGCCCTTGCGTCCCTGTGAAATGGTCTCAGGAGCCACAGTAGGATTTTTAAAGAGGAAATTGTGAGAGTCAGGAACCCTGTAATATCTATCTGGTTTTCTGGGAGCAGGAGGTAAGGAGTCAGGGGCCAAGCTAGATTCCGAAAAGGTATCATCAACAATGTCCAGTACAGGGGGGATAGCTAAAGGCCTGTGTTGGGGCAGGAGTAAGAAATCCCTAAGCCTCTTTTTAGAATCAGAGTAATCCTGGCTTTCCCAGCGAAAACGCTCCCTAAGAGTATGCAAGGTTTCATCAAAAGAGAAATCCTCTGGAGGGGGTGCAGACGGAATAGAGTCCTCTGCATCAGAATCCTCATAAGTAGATAAGGGTAAATCCTGGTCATCAGAAGAAACAGAAATTTCAGAATCCTGATCAGAAGAATCATAAGCAAATTCAGTCCTAGGTCTCTTAGAGGGGGAAGGTTGGCTTCCCCTAATTACAGTAATAAGGTCTTCAGCCATTCTTATCATTTGTTTTTTAGGCATAGAGGCCTGACCATACGGTCTGGGCATCAGTTTTCTAGGCATGGATCAAGTTTTAGGCCTTGAAGAAGAAGATGGTGTCGGTTTAATATGCAAGTGATTAGGCCTGAATACACCCTCAGAAGCTGGTGCCTGCACAGTTGCTCCAGACCCATCCAAGGTAGAGACATCCTCAGGTTCCAAAGTTGAAGCATCTCGCGGCATACCTGACTCCGAATGGGTCTCAGTAGAGGCCTGCGAATCTGAAGTAGCGGGTATCAGGGGCTGTGAAAGTGCCTCACTGAGTACCGGCTTACTGGCGACTAGCTTAGGAGACACATCGTCGGCAGCTTTGGACCTAGGCAGCCTGTCTCTGTCTTTATCTTTGCGTTTTTTCAGAATGTCGGTAGTTGGGTGGCTTACCGAAGCCATATCTGGGTAATTGAACCGAGTACCAAAATATTTAGAAGTGTAAATATACCAACAACGAATAGTTCGTTGTTTAAATAAGGCACAAAACTGACAGCGAGGTACGTCGTGGTCAGGGCCTAGGCAAGGAATACAGTACGTATAAAAATCTTTATGAGGTATTTGCTTTCCACAAGAAATACAATTATTGAATTTTACTGACATCAGTTTAGAACAAGAAAAAGTTGAAGACTTTGATTCTGAAACTTGAAAATGAAAATTTCAGGAGTCGGCCGACAGGCACTTGCGAATTGTTTCTGCTTTGGGCACCGCATGGCAAGAAAAACTGATGTAATGGCGTCGGCTGCATGCTTTATACCCCTGACTACCTGACGTCATGGAAGATGAGACAACAACCGACACAGGACCCAAGACTTTGATAATCAGGCCGACTGAGGGCTACTGCAAGCAGATAACCCAAATGTGATGACTGCAACAGTGAAACACAAAGAACATCTTCCTTTGCAAAAAAGTAAGTTTACAGCTCTAAATTAGAGCTGATAGCTGTCTCTGAGGTTACAACTCTGAATTATATAGCTGATATCTGTCCCTGAGAACTTCCTTAACAAAAAATAAGGTTACAGCTCTAAATTAGAGCTGATATCTGTCCCCGAGAACTTCCTTTGCAAAAAGTAAGGTTAGAGCTCTGAATTAGAGCTATCTGTCTCTAAGAACTTCCTTTACAAAAAGTGAGGTTACAGCTCTGAATTTTAGAGCTAATATCTGTCCCTGAGAACTTCCTTTAGCAGCCTTCTTTCCTCTAATCACAGAATGTAAGAAAGAGACGGAGAGAAAAGAGGATAAAGAAGTAACTTAGCTGTACACCCCAAAGAGCTCAGGTATAGAATTCTGAAATTTATTTTCCACTAACCCGAAATTGTCTAGAAGCTTGCATATATCAAAAAGTAAGGCTGTCAGAAAAATAAATGCAATATACTGACATTTCCCTTGAGAGCTGATAAAATAAGCATCTTTTTCATAACAAATAACCCAATACTATATTAATTCATTGAGACAGGAAAACACTGACCTTGTGTAAGGCTTGAACCCAGGACACACAGACACACAGACACACACACACACACACACACACACACACACACACACACACACACACACACACACACACACACACACACACACCTGCATTCTGTGCAGTTGTCACTGTTATTGAACCAACAAGGAGTTTCTGGACAGTTAAACACCTGGTTTTGCCAACAGCAGCTGTTTGTGCTTTTAAGTAGAAAACCACCATGTAGGTGGTTTTAAACATACAAGCATTAAATGCAGAACAACTTTAGGAAGACCACATTTTATCTTTTGCTATGCAATTTAAACCACATCTTCAGTTATATAGATCCAATTTCCTTCAAAAGCTGCATGTACTACTAAACAACCTAACAGCCTAAGGCTCTCCTTCTGCTGTTTAGCAATGTAACCACCCAGAGCTGTCCAGCTACCTGATATCTGCATCCTGGATCTACAGTGCTAAGTACCTACACTGATTCTTTTCCAACAGTAAGAGTACCGTGACACCTGTTTGTTTTATCTTAAATCTCAGCAAAATGTGCATTTCTAATGTAAAATTGTAACTATTGAGATATCACAGGGATCACTACTGTCCCTCAAGGTTTTCATGTATTAGCTACATTCTTGTCCACCCGCTTAGTACCTCATTTACTATAGCCCACCTCTACCATTCCAGTAAACACCGACATCCATCTCATTGCTTAGATGTTATGTGCAGTATAAGTTCTCTCACTTAACCTTCATCCTCCATAAGTGATGTCTGTGTGTAGACTTTACTGCCCTAATAATATACGTTTCTTCTTTTTACCTGCATGTTCCTTTATTCCATGTCCATTCGCTGTACTTGACCATTGCGATTTTCATGGCACAGCTGTCATTCTTACCTCATTCCTAGGACCAGGAAGTCTTCCATTCTCTTTCACAAACTGGTGAAGAGCTTGAAAAGCAATGTGTAAACACTGGTGTCTTTCAATTTTCCCAAAATCACTAGGTATGATATTTGGTTCCTTCAGTGCCTCCTCCAATGGTTTCTGTGAAAAAAAGTCATCACTTGTCAAAACAGAAGTTAAACTAAATTAATTAGAAGTTTCTGGAAAACACAACACTCTGGTTCTCATAAGAGAATACATGATTTTACTTTTAACATATTCAATCCTGTTAAAATGCTCATTATAACAACACAGTCAAGTGACACATTTGGTATGACCAGCAACACATACTTTTGTAAAATATTGGGAAATAAGACATTACTGAAAAATCTAAGTGCTTTAATCAGCTGAATACAAGTTTACTGGCACTGCAGGTTCTGCACAAACAAGTTAAATACATATGTGGTAAATAATATGCATAATAAAGGAATCAATAAAGAAATATGTGGAAAAGTGATTATGGGAGATACATCCAGTCCACAGTATGGCAAGAAGCGATCCTGAAGCAGTGTGGACTCCAAACAACACACAGTACCCCATACAGACTCCAAACAATACACAGTATCACATATAAACTCAAAATAATACACAGTATCATATGCATGTTCCAAACAACACACAGTATCACATACAAACTCCAAACAATCAGTATTACATAGAGACTCTACACCACCAAACAACAGGCAATATCACATATGAACTCCAAACAACACACAGTACCCCATATGGACTCCAAATAACACTCAGTACCCCATATAAACTCCAAACAAAATACACTACCACATACAAACTCCAACCAACACACAGTACCCCATACATATTGCAAACAACACATAGTACCCCATATAGACTCCAAACAACACACAGCATCCTGTGATATTTTTTATTCATGTGTTGACTGGAAAAGCCCACTTAACATAAATATCCCTTTTCAGGGGTCACTCAGTGGTATTAACTAGCTTAGAGCCACATAGTAGGCAAACAGTGATGGAATGGATTAAACCTGCATCGTAGATAATGGAAGCATCTCATTAATGCCGTAATCCTTTGTACAAACTGTTAAATATTCGATAACGTGTGCCTTCTGTACATTTGTAAAATTCTACCGCAGTTTCGGTTGTAACAAATACATATCCTTGGTAGGGATGTAAAAGTAACCTGAATTTTATGTTTCTAGTTGGAACAGATACTGCAGAATATGAAACTGGTGTGTGTGTGTGTGTGTGTGTGTGTGTGTGTGTGTGTGTGTGTGTGTGTGTGTGTGTAAGTGTGCAAGTGTGTGTTTGCACACTTGTGCACGTGACACGTATGTTTGAGTGTGTGCGTGCACGTGAGTACACACATATCTGTGTATGTGTGTGCGTGTGTGTGTGTGTGTGTGTGTGTGTGTGTGTGTGTGTGTGTGTGTGTGTAGACGTCTAATAAATAGATTCCAAACAGTAGAGGGCCCATCTCAGATCCTTGTGGTACACCACTGGTGACTGGTCTGCTGGTAGATGTGGAATCACCAACTTCGACTGCATGCATTCTGTTGGTGAGCCAGTTGGCTACCCATCTAGTGACGTGGGTTAATTCTTAGCTGGGTGAGTTTCTCAATGATGCCTTAGTGGGTGATTCTGTCAAAAGTCTTGGCTAAGTCAAGATAAGCTGTTTGTACTGTTTTGCCTTTATCCAAGGCTTTGGTGACATTCTCAAAGAAGTCCACCAGGTTTAATAAGCATGATCTACTCTTAACAAAGCCAAACTGGGTCAGGTCAAGAGTCTGAAGGTCACCCATGTCTTTGTTGATAAGGTCCATGATGATTCTCTCCATGGCCTTGCAGACAAGGCTGGTTAGGCTTGTGGGTCTATAGTTCTCAGGGTTGGTTGAAAAAATCACTGTCAGCGAAAAGTCCACACTATGTAATACAGTATCACACCAACTTTGTTCGCTGCACCGAATGGAAAAATTCACTTGCGACCCCACAATACACTTTAAAACACTTTATTTACGTGTATTCCCAAAGAGGATGGAATGAAAAGCTTTGCAAACAGTATTGACAAGTACACTGACCTATCATGGGACATTGTTTCAGTTATACTGGATTTTATGGACATTGTGTTGAAACACAATTATTTATATTTTGAGGGAGAATATTATAGGCAGTGTAGGGGGGTGGCAATGGGAGCGGCTTGCACTCCGATTTCTGCAAATTTAGTATTATTAGATTGGGAAACTGAGTACAGTTTTGACACTATATGGAGAGACAGCATTATGAGTTATGTAAGATGTTTGGATGATATATTCATTTTATGGAATAGAAATACTGAAAAATTACAATCTTTCTTTGAATATTTGAATACTTGAAATTTACATATAGCATGGATAGGAATAAAATATCCTATTTAGACACACATTTGTAGAGAATGGTAAATTCAAGTCTAGAATATACAGGAAAGATACCTTCAGCAACTCATATTTACAGTATTCGAGTTGTCACCCCTACAGTCAAAAATGGGGCATTATTAAAGGGCAGTATATTAGAGCTGCAAGAATGACTTCAGAGTTTGCAGACATGTTAGGAGAGCTAAACAAAATGGGGAATATGTTTAAGGAAAGGGGTTACCCACTAAAATTGATAGAAGATACTAAAAAATATGTAAAAAGAGAACGGGGTAAAAGATACAACCCCCTATTGGGTGCTGGTGTGAGAGGAGCCCCTAATATGAATAATAACATGAATAACAACGCAATTATGGACACTGACGGAGCTGGTAAAACTAATTTTAGGAGAGCCTGTATTTTTAAATATGGACCTCATGTAAAACAAGTACAAAAAATTGTGGAGGCCAATTGGAACATAATGAAAACAGAAGATACAGTGTTTAAAAAGGTAGGAGAACATCCGGTATTTGTTTACAAAACTGGAAAGAATTTGAAATTAGAATTGGAGAATAAAATACCAAAAGGAAATGAAAACGGAAATGATGGGGGGTACACGAAAATGTGGGCAGCGCAATCAGTGCAGGGAGATTCTAATACCATCCCTGACATTGGATGATATAAATAGAACGGAGGTTACATTTACAAAGGGTAATTGCCGTACCCAACACGTTATATACTTAGTTAAGTACACAAAATGCCCATGTTTCTATATAGTTAAGACATATAGAAGTCTAAGGAACAGAATATATGATCACGGGTACTGTATAAGGAAAAAAGATACAAAAAATGCTTTATACAGGCACCTAGCAGATAGCACCAACTGTGACACCTTCAAATTTGGGATATTAGAGTACATAAAAATTAATCCCAGGGGAGGTGACATACGAAAGAGACTAGGGGAAAGGGAAACTAGATGGCAGATTTTGTTGAATGCTTCAGTATACCCTGGATTAAATGAAAGTATTTCGATTAAGCCTATTTTAGAGAATACACATTAAATAGTACATATTTATAACTGGAATATAAATCAATAGTGTTTCATTCATGGTTTATAGGACAACACAATAATTTTACATACAAAAAGAAGTTTTTCATGTTTTATGTGTTTTGAGTATTTTATAATGCTAATATTGTTTATATGACATTTGAATTTTTATCACTGAACGTGTAAGATAATCAATTCATATGATAATTTTATATGAGCTCAGAATAGAATGTGTAGTAAAAGGAAATATACATTTGAGCACTGAGCACTTTAAGTAACCAATTGGTTTAATGGTTTAATGATGTAATTATATGATTTGTAAAACTTGGGTAGGAACAAGTATAAAAGCATGTATTTTACAAGAGGGTGTGTTCTGAAGAAGTCTACTTTGAGGTAGATGAAAGCGCTAAACCTTTTATATATTTATTCACAAATAAAGTGTTTTAAAGTGTATTGTGGAGTCGCAAGTGAATTTTTCCATTTGGTGCAGTAAACGAAGTTGGTGTGATACTGTATTACATCTCAGGGCTGGTTGATGGACCTCTCTTGTGCAACAGAATTACTGTTTCTGTTTTCCACTCTGCTGGGACAGAGCCAGTACTTAGACTATGGTTGAAGAGATTCCAGTTGGTTCTGCTAGGTCCTGTTTTAGACCATTTAGTAGGCAGCCTAGGATGTTATTTGGTCCCACAGAGGCTGTGTTTTTGGCCATGGAAAGTGGGTTTATGACCTGTTTGGAGATACTAGGTAGAGGACTGGTGACAAGTATGTTTTGGTGTATGTCTGGTCAGGACAGGGGGGTGAAGTTTGCACCAAATCTGTCTGCTAGCAGGTTGGTGATGCTCACAGTGTCAGTGTGAGTGGTACCATCCACAACTGATTCGGTACAGAGCTGGGCCTTCCCTTTTAGGGACGTAGCTAAAGAATTCCTTGTTATTATCCTTAGCTGGGGATGCTACTTTAGCTTCATAAGTAGCTTTAGAGGACTTTACAAGATATAATTTGCTTGTTCAAGTTGTAGAGGGTGTCCTTCCTCTGCTGAGTCAGCTCCCTCTTGTTCTTAGACATTTAGTTTCTTCTCTGCTTAATTAAGGAATAACGTCCAGCACTTCACTGAGCCCATCTATAATAACGTCTCACACTTTGATTCCAAGAACATGGCATTAAAGAACAGCTTTCAAAGGCTAAAAGTAATACTTCTGTGGGTCCAAATAATGGACTGCATGCTCATCAATGGCAAGTATGCCCTATCCTAGTCTCTTCTTAAGCTATTCCTCCTCAATTATCGTGAGAGTTTGTGCCTAATAGCTGAAGAAGAGTCCCTGCCACTCTTGTACATGAGTGCAGTCCCTCTACAGATGCAGGTGTTTATAAGCCCAGCAAACTCACCAGCCTTATATGCAAATGTCTAAAATGTAACAAAGCAAAACTCACTTATATAGACTCGGATATCTTAAGTGATCTAGAACTCAATCCGTTTGGTTTTCTAAAGGGCAGGACCTGTCTCTTGAAACGTCTTTGAAGTTACAGCAGCTGTGGTCAGTGGTCACTCCATGCAGCATGTTTGTCTTGACCAGGCCAGTGCTTTTGATACATACTGGTATTACTGAAAAATTAGACAAACTTAATGTAAACCCCTACATTGTTCTCTGGGCCGCAAACTGGCTATCAACAGATCCAGGTTTGTGAAACTTGCTGGTACAGTCTCTGAATGTAAAATTGCAATCCGTGAGATGCCACAGGGATTTAGTCCTACTCCCTCTACTGTGCGTCTTTTATTTGCAGATATCAAAGCCAATATCCCAGTAGTGTGGTTGACCAAGTTTGTGGATAACTGTATGCTGGGCACTGTTAAATGGTCACCTGCTTATACTAAACAACACCAGCAAGGCTAGAATATACACATGCCTGGTGTACTAAAAACAGTCTCAAACTAAAAGAAAAAATGCAGCACAGTACCATTTGGACAAAAAAAAATGTTCCTACCACCTCATACCTTGTAACTGGCACTCCTCCTCAAACAGATATGGTCATAATGGATTTGGGTACTTATATGGACAATAATCCAAAAAACAGTACCTTGGTATGAAAAAACATAACAAAGTGGTTTTAAAACAACTTGAGAGTTTAATCCAACAAATACACACACCGTACACACATAAACGTATTTAAACACCAGCGTTTTCATCCCATCAATAAAGACCATCAGATGACTGAAAATACTCTGTTTACCATTTATATAACCTTTATCATTTAAAATGAACCAATCAAACCTATGCAAGCTTGCAAAGAATAAATAATGATACAGGTAAAACCATCTCACACTTTCCTACTTTAGAAAAAGAGAGAAGGAGAAGAAAGAATTGAGTTTAGAGAATTATGATGGCAGATCACCCTTGAGGCGGCAAACACCCCAGGTTTAAATGACAACACATCCATAGTAATACTATTAAAAATGAGATCTGCCAAGTTAGAATGTTTTAAGAATGTCATTAATTACTTCGTCCACTAGAGGGTGCTTTAGCATCAAACAGGACCAAGCAGTATAAAGGAGAATTTTCTAATCAATTATTTATTCTTTGTATAGATGGTAAAAAGTTTTTACCTTTTTAATAGTAAAAGTAAGAATTTTAACTGACATTTTTCATGCTTTGAACCTATTTTATTATGTTCACAATATTATTTATAATATGTTTTAATATAACTGAATTTGAACATTTTAGATTATTTAAAGTGGGAAAGTGTGAGGTGGTTTTACCAGTTTCATTAATTATTTATTCTTTGCAAGCTTGCATAGGTTTGATTGGTTCATTTTAAATGTTAAAGGTTATATAAATGGTAAACATAGTATTTTCAATCATCTGATGAAGTATTTATTGATGGGACGAAAATGCGTGTGTTTAAATGCGTTTATGTGTGTACGGTGTGTATATTTGTTGGATTAAACACTCAAGTTGTTTTAAAACCACTTTGTTAAGTTTTTTCATATCAAGGTACTGTTTTGTTTGGATTATTGGTCATTTTTCAGTACCCTGCTGATATTTTTTTGCTTTACTTGTATGGACAACATCCTCTTATTCAATTATCGTGTTTCCAGAATAGTCAAGAAATCATTTATCTTGCTCTGTTAATTACCAAGGGGATATCTTCAAGAGCCAATGAAGTCATCTTGCCAGTGTAGCCTTCCTTTATATGACCCATCACTGAATATATTAACCGCTTTGGTATCTACAAATCCAAGCATAACACTCAGATGGAAAGGCTCAAATGATTTTAACCATGAAAATTAAAGGCCTTAAATCCTTAACTATCCCACTACATTAGCCCAACTCTCCTTAAATTAAAGTAGTCTACAGGCTGCTCCATAATGACCAATTTCTTGCTTTTCTAGCAGTGGTGCAGCGGTAACATTGTCGCCTCACAGCAAGAGGTTCTTTGGTTCGATTTTCATCAGGAGTGCCTTCTGGACAGAGTCTGCATGTCCTTCCTGCATTCATGTGGGTTTCCTCTGGGTGCTCCGGTTTCCTCCCACGTCACAAAGACATGCGTCTGGAGCATTTCTCTCCGGGCCTCTGCTGAAAATTGGCTTTGTTCCAAGTTGGACTTTTTCGGTAAACAAATGTTGAATAAATAAATTAATTGATTAAAGACCAATTCTTATTTAACCTCTTATTTCCTCACAAAACCAGTGGCTCTACAAACATCCACATTAGAAACCTAAATCTACGCCAAAAATAAGCAAGACTTACTGAGGAATATAGAGAACTGTAAAAAAAGTGAAGAATCTAAGTATGGCATAGACAGTGTAAAAAATAAATAAATCTGACAGCATCTCACATTCCTGGATAAAGGAGTGCTTGCAGATGTTAAGATATACCCTGCATTGACTAATTACATTACAGTGACCATGAAACAGTGCCAAACCATGTTGCAGCTAAGCTGTGATAAAGGACAAATTATTATCCCAGGGATAAAAATTCAAAGGGGGATATTCCAAGGTGACTGTTTGTCACTGCTGTTCTTTTGTCTTGTCCTTAACTTATTAAGCTGTCTACTTAACAGATCAGGACATGGTTACATTTTGGCTCCTAGAAAACGTGTGTAAAAACTTATCATTTTGTGGATGATTTAAAAATGTATAGCTCATCGGATGAGGAACTTAAAGCACAATTGCAAGTAGTTAACAGTTTCTCAGATGATATAAGAATGTAATTTGGTCCTGATAAATGTGCAAAACTAACATGATTTAAACCAGGAAAGCTGAATATCAGGTTGGACAGGAATGTGATATAAAGGAACTTGATGAAGGATGAACAATAAAACACGAACAATTGCAAACAAAACTCAGTAAAGAATATTTTAGAAGACTAAAATTATTACTGAAAACAGCCCTGCCATCTAGGAACAAAGTCCAAACTATAAACCAATTTGTTCTTCCTGTTCTAACTTACAGTTTTGGGGTGACTGATTAGATCCAAAAGGTATTGGATCAGTCGGACAGGAAAACAAGAATAATGCTTCACGTTTACCAGATAATATATAAAAATCAGTTTATACGAACATTACATATTCCTCATTCTGAAGGAGGTAAGGGGCTCCTTAAAAGGGATTACATGTATACATCTGCAATAATAGGACTCTCTCTCTCTCTCTATATATATATATATATATATATATATATATATATATATATATATATCTGCTGACCTAACCACAGCCAAACATAGTACAAGTTGTAAAACATGAGGAGAACAAGCCTAAGATGACTTCCCTGATTAGTTTAGCAGAAGTATAATGGTGTCAAGTTGGAAAGGAAATCAAACCAGAAGTAGACGAAAATCAGACAACAGCTGAATGTGCCAAAAAACAAACAAAAATACAAGGCGAAGGATCAGATGAGAAGGCAAGAAATGTAGAAAAGGCATAAATATAACTGCCAGCACAGAAATCACCCAGAACAACCTCACGTCAGTAAGGATCCGATGCAGGAATGGTTAAGGAGAGCGGAGTTTAAACTAAAAAACGAAAGGTTAATATTGGCGGCCCAGGATACTGAACTATGTACACGTTGGTTTACAAAGTCCATTGGACATATCAAAAGAACAGACAAATGCAGGTTCTGTAAAACAGAACTGGAGACAGCCACACATCTTCTTGCTGAGTGTGATACACTAATAGCAGAGGGCATATCTACGAAAAGGCAAAATAATGTGGCAAGACTGATGCATTGGGGAATGTACAAACATTACAATATTGAAGTAGCTGAGAAGAGAGATACAAATTCATGAAATACCAGGATATGTAGGCAGAAACAAGGGCAATGTGGAAAAAGGATATCCAGAAAGTTCCAATAGTAGTAGGAGCAATGGGTCTCATAAAAAAAAATTTACAGTCATACCTCTTAAGTGCAAGCTTCCTTAAGATGTAGTGGCTTCTCAGTATTTATACTGTAATGTTCTTTTTTACTTGTCTGCAGCATCTGTAATGTTTTTCACTAGTCTGTACTATTTGTAATGTTTTTTTGCTCTAGTCTGTAACATTTGTAATAATTGTAACCCAAAACCTTATTGTAACCTTGCTTGTTTTTGGAGCTTTTCTCTCCGGGACTCCATTGAAAACGGGTTCATCTTGGCCCAATGGACTATCCTGGTAAACCAACTGCAATAAATAAATAAATATAAATAAATAAATTTAGATATGCTACCAATACATGTAATTTCATATGTATTACAGAGGGAGTCAATTCTGAGCACATTGTGAGTGCTGCAAAGAGCACTTCTGGCTGACATCAAAGACTGAAACAATACTAACTTCATGAAATGACTTAGGAATGGAGTCTATTCCCATCATGATACTACAAACCTAAAAGACTTCGAGAAATTGAACCGAGGCATAGTTTACTAACACGTCTTATTGCTAGCCTATGATAAGGTACCACTACTGGTCAAACAAAGTACTACTTTAGCTACCTTTAAGGCTAGTCTTGACGATTGTATGGGTAGTTACAAATTTACACCACGTTGTCATGTATGACCCTATGGGTAGGTACAAAGTTATACCAGGGTTATCATGTACGACCCTATGGGGAGACATAAATTTACACCAGGGTTATCATATATGACCCTATGGGTAGGTACAAATTTATACCAGGGTTATCACATACGACCTTATGGGTAGGTACAAATTTATACCAGGGTTATCACATACAACCTTATGGATAGGTACAAATTTACACCAGGGTTATCATGTATGACCCTGTGGGTAGGTACACATTTACACCAGGGTTATCACGTATGACCCGATGGGTAGGTACACATTTACACCATGGTTATAATGTATGACCCTATGGGTAGACACAAATTTACACCCGGGTTATCATGTACGACCCTGTTTGATTTGAGAGACGAGTAATTTCTAAGTGCTTGTAAAAGGAGGGAAGAACTTTTATGACCATCTACTTAAAGATGTATATGGATAGTCCTGTAATGGTCCCAGTGTTTGTCTGCCTAGTACTGTCCTGTGCTCCTATGCACATATGTGTTTTTGGGGAGGATATTCTATTAATCTATCATATCCATTGCAGAGCAGCCTTCAGCTTGGTGCTAAACACATTCAGTGAAACTAGTACACTGAAACAGTTTGATAAGTTGTCAAAAATGCAAGCAGCAAAAGAAAACAGAACATTAGGAAACAAGGAAACATGCTGTTTTCCATTGTCCGATACTCTCATTATCTGGTTCACACTCTTGTTATTTATTTTTATTTATTTATTTATTTAAGTTCGATGACCGGGGAAGTCCACTGGGCCATAATGAGCCCATTTTCAGTGGAAGCCTGGGGAGAAAAGCACCATGAATTACAGTTGCAATAATTAAATGCTGCAAAAACACACAATAGTATGTACAGAAGGTTTAAAATACAACATATTTACAAAGGGAGGGTGGCCTAATGGTTAAGGTGTTTGCCTTGCAAACACAAGGTACAGGGTTTGAATCTCACAGGGGGATAATTGGCTAGGCTTAAAATGGCTTGCAAGGGCAGTTAGCCTAGTACTAATCTATGAACCTATGAACCTATGAAGAGTAAACAATTGGTCATGAGATCATAGACTACATATACACAATGGCCGCTAGCCCTTAGGAGCTGGATAGGGTGTTCATTTATAGGAAACCTAGACATTTTGTCAGAGATCTTAGCAAGGATGTTTGTAGAACTTACAGCTGCTAGAAGCACTAGTTGTGATTTAATAAGAGCAGATTTCAGTGGAGAGTAATAAGAGTGGTGGGTTTATAGGGGGTTACGTTGCAGCGTAACATGGGCACTCACACTTTGATGACAGATGAGAGAAAAGCTGTGATTTGAATTTCATATGGTTAGGTAGGTTGCGTAGTTGAGGGGCGGGGGGGAAGAGTTCTACTATTTAGCTAAGGAGAAAGACATCAATAGTTGGCCGGGTGGTCGTGATGGTTTGTAGACCTGGAGGAGATTTTGGTTTAAGGATCTCGGTGAGCAGTTGGGTATGTAGGTTTTTAAGGAGGTGGCAAGAGATGGGCAGTCTGCAGGTTTAAAGATTAGCTTGTGGGCAGCAATGACAAGGTGTAGGTGTCTGAGATTGCTGGGTAGTTCAAGCCAATGGAGGGTGAGGAGGGAGTGACAGTGATGGGATGAGTTCTTTGAATTGCTTGCAGATTTTGTGGTAGCAGCATTCAAGTTTGGATAGTAGGGGAAGTTGGAGATTGGTGAACAAAGGAGCACCGTACATAAGGGAGGGGAGCAGGAAGGTGGATGCAAGGGGTTGACGGGTAGAGGGGGAGAGAAAGCGGTGGTGTCTATAGAGGAGACCTAACTTTTGGTGTTTTTTTTTAATTGCAGAGAGGATGTGAGTATCAAACTTTAGTTCATCATCAATGATGATGCCAAGAAGCTTGGTAATGGGAACAATTTCAAGGGTAGAGTTGTTTAGGCTCTGTATGGTGAAGGTTTTGTCAGTGAAGTTTTTGATAGGTATAAAAATCATCTTGTGCCAAACATTTGACCCATACAGCTGCAATATGTATGCGAGAGGGTGAGGCGGCCCAGTATCACAGGCTGTGCTATGGAATAGTACAACTGGTGTCCGTTATTTCATAAAGGATCAGTCTTATGTAAAACTCTTTCCAGAATCCAGTTCTCCAAGAAGTGGTCCTTTTTCGTGATCAAGACTGACTTAGGTGCCAAACTGAGCTGCCACCTCGTATATATGTTTGCAAGTACCCGATAATTCAGTCTCCAAATAGTTTACTGCCACCTGGTTGTATACTTACTACATGAACAACAAAATCTCCACACAAGCCACTCATTGCATGGTGCCCCCTGGTGGTACATTTATTATATGCATGATGGAACCCTTCAACAATCAATATGTGTAGCCTTGTGGTGTATTTATTACATACATGACAGAAGCAACATACATGCGAGTTAGAATATGCATGACAGAATCCCAGAAAAGGTAAATCACTAACAGCTGCCATCAAGTGGTATATTTACCAAATATATGACAGAACCCCTTACACTGGTGAGTCACCATATGTTGTCACCTTGGGATATATTTACTACAGATATTTATTTATTAATGTGGTTTAATTTACTGAACTTGTCAGCTACAAACAGCAGAAAACACACTAGGGTCTAACTTGTCAACAATATCATAGATCAGAATGAATAATGATAAAATTCAATACATAGTGATACAGTCAGTGCAGATAGTTAAGATTAAGAAAGTCCAATCAAAGTACATTGAGAGAAGTACAAAGAATAAAAAAGACAAACCAAGAAATGCATAAAATACAGTAAATCATACTTTATACCTATGCAGTATACACATATAAAATGCCACATCATAAGGCCGAGAAAATGTATCCTTCTATTATCTGTGATATGCAGTAAGTTACCTAACATCTGTCATGGTAGCAGCTGCAAGCACATTCCATAAAGACATGCTGCTTAAGTGCATCTTTGAAGTTTTTAATGATTTTTAGGTTTTTGATGTCAGTAGAGAGCTTGTTTCAGGTAAAGACCCCAATCTAGAGAAGTGTGTCTTATCTGCAGAATTTTAAAGAAAGGGTGTGCCAGAGAAAAAAGTATGTCTGAGTTCACATGCATGACATAATTTAGATGAATGGGAGTCACTTTATGCTTCCACCTGGTAGTATATGTACATGTATGTATATGTACCACATGTATGCATATGTAGTATATGTAGCACATGTATGTGTATGTAGTACATGCATGTATATGTAGCACATGTATGTGTATGTAGTACATATATGTACATGCACCACATGTATGTATATGTAGCACATGTATGTATATGTAGTATATGTAGCACATGTATGTATATGTAGTATATGTACCACATGTATGTATATGTAACACACATATGTATACATAGTATATGTACCACATATATGTATATGTAGCATATGTACATGTATGTATATGCAGCACATGTATATGTAGTATATGTACTACATATATGTATATGTAGCATATATACATGTATGCATATGTACCACATGTATGTATATGTAGCACATATATGCATATGCAGTATATTTACATGTCTGCATATGTACCACATGTATGTATATGTAGCACATGAATATGTAGCATATGTATGTATATGTAGCACATGTATGTATATGTAGTATATGTACATGTATATGTAGCACATGTATGTATATGTAGTATATATACCACATATATGTATATGTAGCATATATAAATGTATGCATATGTATATGTGTTTATATGTACATGTATGTATATGTAGTATATGTACCGTGTGTATGTATATGTACCACATGTATGTATATGTAGTATATGTACCATATGTAGTATATTTACCACATGTATGTATATGTATTCTATTTACCACATGTATGTGTGTATATATATATATATATATATATATATGTGTATATATATATATATATATATGTATATATATATATATATATATATATATATATATATATATATATATATATATATATATATATATATATATATATATATATATAGCATATGTACCACATGTATGTATATGTAGCATATGTACATGCACCACATGTATGTATATGTAGTATATGTGCCACATGTATGATATGTACCACATGTATGACAGAACCCACTGACATGTGAATCATAAAATGCTGACAGCTTGTGGTACATTTGTTAACTGTATGATCTTACATGTAAGTTGCCATATTCTGCCACCTGGCTTTATATTTACTACAAAAATGACAGAAGTTATGCAAAATCAAGTTATAATGTGTCACTACGTAGTGATATATTTATTATAAATTTGATGCAATCCCTACATGACCAGCTAACCATATGCTGCCACCTACTGGTACATTTAATACACATGAGATGGAAACCATACACAAGTAGGTCACCAGACTCTTATCTGGTGTTACATTTAATATATGTATAATGGAACTCATACACCACATATTGCTACCTGGTAGTATAACTACTACATTTAAGGTAAAATGCACAGGTCACTTTATAATACAGTACCTACCCCCATCAAAAATATTTTTGAGCCTAAATTTGCACATCATTTACAAGACTTTTACAATGGAGATGCTTCTGCTTCAGGATAAATATTCTCAATCAACAATGACAGACTGTATTTTCTGTTCATTCCATTTGTAGGGAGAGTTTCCCCTTCAGAATAAAGCAATAAGCCATTCTCTGACAGACACTAGTATAATCAGTGAACACAAGATGAACAGGATGGCTTCTGAATTTATAAAGAACCCAAGACCGAGGCTTTGATTTTAGCTCCATAAGTAAGCTAGGCCACAAACACACAAGGTTAGTGAACAGTGAAGACTTTATTAAACTTCTCAAATATTTTATACCACAGAGAAACGCCATGTCATAGGCATAAAACAGAAAATTTTCCATGGGTAAGACAGACCAATATGTTGCTAACACAAATTGAGTAGGGAAGGAATAAATATAGAACCCCTACTGGGCACATCTGATGAGGACATAAGCTAAACTGACGTCTTCCAGTCTTGACCTATTAATAGTACATAAGAGGGATCGACAGTGAACTCAGATGCAGGAGTGCAGGATACAAGTTCCATGTTAAGGGAAAAGTGTGAAAAATCATGAGTGGTGATGTCAACCAATGTGAAAGCATTTTTTCTTTACAAGAGAGAGTAGTGGGGTAATATACCCCTACCAGAAACCATGAAGCAACAAGGTTTATCATCTTGGTCCTCAAGTTGATCAATGTCAAACATGAGGAAAAATGGAGATGCATTCCTCTAGGTACAATTAATACTGAAAATTGTAACACCTCAAAATAAAGTGCAGATTTTAGGCTGTATCAGCAGGCAGGATATAGCACTGCATGAATGGTATATAGCACTGCCATGAATGGTGCAAGTTAAAAGACACAGAAATGGCTACATTTATATGTGACTGGACAGATCAACATAGGCTGATGTCTGAATGATGAAACCAACTATTTCTGTCTACCATTTGGCTCTGTGACATACATTGATAAAGCCCTAACTATGACCCAAAATATCCGTGTTAATTAATGACCCATGAAATGGAAAAGCCACCAATGGGAGAGGGGAATGACTGGCTGACTATTCAATGCTTGCACCCTTATCCCTTTGCAAGGGGTTGTAGGCTTATGCTCCATGCCAGAAAGTGAGATACAGAGGTACACACAGCAGCTATACAAAAATGTGCACCTGCAAAGCAGCTTACCATAACAGACACCATGTCATGCCTGATGGACGAGAAGGAAGGAGACAGGTGTAAGAGAAAAAATTATTGGCTCTCTGTAGGATGATGGCCCATCAACTTTAACTCATGTCTCCTGGACCCAGTGTATTCAGATGCTGGGAAATGGGGAATGAATAAAGGGAATGGAAAATGGAGTCAAATATTACAGATAGATCAGGAAGCCACAGAGAACATGTAAAAAATGTCTGTCCACCAAAATCCACATTGTGGAACACAAGAACTCATACACATCCAGAAAGTATGTTGTCAAGTCTCTCCCAACAACTTACTAGTCACGAGTTAATACAACAAATTACAGAAATCAATGCCAGTAATAATATTAATGGACTGGCAGCTACTCTTTGTACGTGTAACTTGTAGCTGTTGTTTATACATGTAACTTGTAGCTGCTGTTTATACATGTAACTTGTAGCTGCTCCTTGTACATGTAACTTGTAGCTGCTCTTTGTACATGTAACATGTAGCTGCTGTTTGTACATGTAACGTAGCTGCTGTTTGTACATGTAACATACTAGTGTTTATACATGTAACGTACTGCTGTTTATACATGTAACTTGTAGCTGCTGTTTATACATGTAACTTGTAGCTGCTCTTTGTACATGTAACTTGTAGCTGCTCTTTGTACATGTAACTTGTTGCTGCTGTTTGTACGTGTAACATGTAGCTGCTGTTTATACATGTAACTTGTAGCTGCTCTGTGTACATGTAACATGTAGTTGCTCTTTATACATGTAACTTGTAGTTGCTCTTTGTACATGTAACATGTAGCTGCTGTCTGTACATGTAACATGTAGCTGCTGTCTGTACATGTAACATGTAACTGCTCTTTGTTCATGTAACATGCAGCTGTTTGTACATGTAACATGTAGCTGTTTGTACATGTAACATGTAGCTGCTGTTTGTACATGTAACATGTAGCTGTTTGAACATGTAACGTGTAGCTGCTGTTTGTACATGTAATGTGTAGCTGCTGTTTGCACATGTAACATGTAGCACTGTTCATGGTTCCTTCCAAAGAGCGAAACCTCTGCTTGACCCCATACATGCACGACCAGCATCTGCGCTGTCTTTTGATATGGCAGTTGCACTTTGATCATATGTTTTGGAGCTGGTTTCTTACCCTTCATGATTTTGAACAGTGCAATTGCTTTTGTTAATATTATTTGAGTAAATAGTTGCTTATAATCGGTATTTGAAATACTGTACAGTGCAGCAACATTATCTAATTTAATTTTCACTTTAACTCTTGCTGCTTCTGGAAAGCTCCAGCATTTGTCATGATCTTTATGCTTATGCGTATTATGCAGAAGTTCATATTCTGTATCACTTAGTGTCTCTAAATCGGACTTGTTTTTGGTACTGCTTGCAGTATATACTGCAGCCCTTGACTACTTATACATCTGCTGTACCACACTCTACATATTGCGTTTGTTACACAGTATTTCTTTAAACTAACACCCATTTTCATAGTGTGAGGGTTTGCCACAATAAAAGTATTTTGACCTGCAGTTTGGTTTAATTGTCACTTTATTGATTATATACTAAAACACAACTTAACATGCCACAGGCAACATCAGTTGCATTTATTTCAGTACTATACACTAAAGTGAGTCTTACATTTTAAGTTGGAGAAACTTGTCAGTGTTCTACCAGTCTGTGCAAGTCGGCTACCCAGTGTCATAGTTTCATTGTTTCTTGCTTTTATTTTCTGTGAATTTGATATCATTCAACAGTTATTGATGGTTGTAAATTCAATTGATTTTCATTGTCCTGAAGTGATTTGAATTTGAGTTTTGGTGTTGGTGTCAGTCTGCGCAGTGGACAACTGTATGTTCTAGGGCCTACCGCCTTATGTAACATTGAAAGTTTCTTGGCACTTTCACTATTATTGACTTTGCAGTAGAGTTGTATACTCTTGACAGTAAATTAAGCACTTCTCTAACATACCCACAAAAGTACGTCTGTCCATTTGAGTTGTGTACTACCCAAACCAACCATCAGCTAGGATAAAGAAAACATCCACTAAAAAACACTGCACTGCCACTGAAGGAAAAGCGACTTACAGGAAAAATAAATAAATAAAAATGTATAAAATTACAATTTAAATTATTGCTGTTCTGAAGATCACATTTATACTATTGTGACTTTTGCAGGATACCACTAAAAAGGTGCACCTACATATGATCACAAACATGTGCACGTACATAACCTGTTGCATGTGCTACAGTGCCCTGTGGTTCTCTAAGACCTGTCCCTGAGACTCACTATTACCTGTGACCAAAGATGGTATGTCACACAGCAGTAACAGCTGAATTCTTTAGGTGCTGTGTGGTATGCCTGAGATTTCCTTAGTACAGTCGTCTCAGGTGATTACCTAATTCTACTGTGCCTTTTGTTGCCTTTGAAGGCTTTATGTCATAGTCAGATTCCATGCTTGTTTTTTGGATACATGTTACCCTTTAGGGGCTGGCTATTGTCATATTGTGATTAGGGAGTTCAGCTGTACCAACATAGTTTGACCTGCACTGGTGTCTTAGCGTATCGTTCTGTGGCATCTGTGTCTAAAGGTTCCACTTCTTCCCTTTGCCTTTGATTACTGCTTCATTGCTGCTTCCATGGGTGGGAGTTAAGCCCCAGTTGTGACTAAATTCTAATTAAGCAACTCTTCAGCTCTTTCATGGCATGTTTTAGATGTATCCATTCAGAATACTTATGCATGCAGCAAATCTGAAGTCAGAGCTACATTTGTGTTTTACTTTGCCTTCAAGTTGATATGCAACCACAGCAACAAAAATATGATGTGGGAGATTGGGAAAGGAATATTTTCAAGGACAATGCTCTTTCTTTTTATCTTCTTCCTGAATAGATATGCTGGCCACCTGAGTTGTTTCCCGAAGCCCGAGGGACCAAACAAAGACAACCGTGGTTAAATCCCGCATTACCCACACCCAGAAGTGGGTTATTGCTATTATACAATGACATTATTTAAGAAAAGAAATAATTACTTTTCTTAAATAATGGCATTGTATAATGCCTCTTTGCTGCCCTTCCGCAGCTGTCTGGTATTCCGCGGCAGTTCTGATGTACTGCGCATGCCTACGCAGTACATCAGAGCTGTGGGCAAAAGCAACGGAGAACGCAAGATCTCTGTTGCTTTTTACTGTTTCGCTATGTTAAATGGGTTTAACATAGCGAGACAGCTTTAAAATAAGCAACGGAGATCTCCGTTACTTATTTTAAAGCTGTCTCGCTATGTTAAACCCATTTAATATAGCGAGACAGGTTTAAAAAAAAAAGCAACGGAGATCGCAAGATCTCCTTGCTTTTTACACAGTGTCGCTATGTTAAAGAAGTTTAACATAGCGAGACAGCTTTAAAAAAAGCAATGGAGATCTGCGTTGCTTTTTTTAAACCTGTGTCGCTATGTTAAACTCTTTTAACATAGCGAGACAGTGTTTTATACTAACGGAAAAAGTCCGGGCGACCGGACCTTCTTCCGTTAGTATATTGAGGGATTTACAATGGGCACGCTGGTTGGGCTGGCCAATCAGCGTGCACGTTTTAGAGGAAGAATTGTATAATTCATAAGAATGAAGAAACCTAGAGTAATTAATCCAGTGAAAGGGTGTCCAGTAAGAGCGTGAAACAACAAAAATGAAGACAAATAAGTCATATTAGGTTGTCTTCCAGTAAGCTAGTTATGTTAGAAGGCATTGAGGAGAGTAAAAAAAAACACTGGTAAGTAAAGAAAACTATATTAATTGTGGGAAGCAGGAAGCTGCAAAACTGTCAGTCGGTCTCTAGTGAGAATACATCTACAATACTATGTACAGTTTATGGTCCAGCAAGTCTATAAAAATGCATAAAAGAAAGGTTCTAAGATATTTTTTTTTCTTTTTCTGATCACTGATATGATTTTTACTTGTCAGCCCTGTGATGTTTTTCTTAGTACTCAAGAGCTTTAGAACTAACAGCAATGGACTAGTTGGTAACAGATTATACATTTGACAAACAAGGACACAGATGGAGTATGTGTGAAATATGACACTGATAAATTTGTTTTCTGAAACACAGCAATTAAATTTGGGTCTATTAAAATATGATAGTCTGACACTGTTTTATTTAATATTATGAAGGCAGTTTTACAAATTATTTCAAGATTTCAAAAATAATGCATTTGTTTATATGATTTACCATAAATTCACTGCTACAGTTCAGCAAACCACATAAGAAAAAAGGTCATCACACAGAATTAAGATGTGCATATTATCTGCTAGGCTAACTTAGATTTTTTCCCAGGGTACCTTTCCTGTCTTTGACAACTACATATTATTTATTTATATATTTATACATGAATGCATTTATTTATTCATTAACATTTGTTTACCAGGATAGCCTGACTGGGCATAGTCCATTTTATGGAGAAAAGCTCCATAAAATAGTTACTTTAAGTTTACAAAAAGTTACAGTAAAACAGAGGAGTAGAAACCTTATACAACATTTCTAACAATTATTAATTAATGGTTAGAAGGCAAAAATTATATGTTACAGAGATAAATTTAACCAAAAGATAAAAGACATAAGATATTTTAAACATTAACACTAATTAAGCAGAGCTACTACAGTACAGAAATACCTCACTTACATTAATACATGTGTAAATGACTAGATTCTTACAAGATTATTTTATGAGATTTGATATTCGACAAGTATATCCTTGTGTGTGTAAAAACACAATTTAATATTTGACATCTGACATTTGAAATATTTAAAATGCTATTTGAGATTTTTTTTGACTAACAGCAGCTGAAAATATTATTTAAAACCAATACATTTTTGCATTCTGTTAATAGTACATTCAGCATAACAAAGAATGACAAAGGAAGTAGTTAAGTTACAAGCAACCTTTCACTTGACTGTATAAATCTGTTTGGATATATTACAAATTTGAGGAAGTGTTAGATATTGATGAACAGTTTATTATTTTATATGGCTTTGTAGAGTGCAACTGCCTCTTTAAATGGATTTTTATATGTATATTTCATGACTCATTTAACAGACAGGGTGATTTTGATAACATTATGCATCCTTGAAGACGTAACTAAATGGATTGTACAAGAACACTTTTGTCTGCTACACCAAGGACTGTTAAAGAATACAGCACAAACTGGTAAAAGATTTGTACTGAGTGACAGGTTATGTATAACCTGTCTAGTAAAAGAGACATGCGTCAAGAAAAAATAAAAAAGAGCTGACGTGATAATCTTATTTGCCTGGTAACACAGAGAGCACAATAGGGACATTCAACATTCCTTTACTGACAGGATTTGATACATATTTGGTATAGTACTTCATCATTATTCATTGTAAATAGTTCAGTCAGGCCACAAGTAGGCCATTTTAACATGCAGATTAGAATGCTTTGACGTCCTGCTTTTAGTTGGTCATGAGTTCTGTCTCGTCTCCTATAAAAACAGTAACTAGGAATTTATTAGCTTATGTTACAAAAAGATTGGTATCATTGTGTCTATAAGTAATACAGGCTTACTCATATTTCTTTCATTCTCACCCCCCATTCTCTCTATATATGTGTGTGTGTGTGTGTGTGTGTGTGTGTGTGTGTGTGTGTGTGTGTGTGTGTGTGTGTATATATGGGTTGTTCCAAGATGACTGTAGTGTTTATGTTCAACAGCTATTCTGTCAGCACCACCTGGCCAACACTATGTAAAGGACATGGGTCTCACAACAAGACTAGCAGCCAATAGTGCTGGTGCAAGATTGCTGCAATAGCTGGAATGAAAAATACCCTCAGACCCCAGTATTTTGTTACCTCAGAGCTGGGGTATGCAAGTAGCTAGGGCACTAACCACTGCAAAACAACACTGTGTCTTAGTTATAAGATTCAGATTAAAGCTTTGGTGCATGTGTGTAGGCTAAAGCCATCATTTTTTGTCAATAATTAGAGCTGCAATATTTTGTAGACTGATTTTTACACACACACACCCCACACACACACACAAACACAGAGAGAAAGACACACACACACACATACATACACCACATATTAATCATATATTCAAAAATAATATTATCGGATGACAAGGGATTGAACACAAAAGGTCAATCAGTAAACGATCAAAAAAAAAAAGTTTGAACATATTTTTTGCAGTTGGTCAAGAGTCCCTGAACCCCCCCACACACACACACCTCCTGTTAATTATGTATAACAACTGCAATATTGCAACTTAGCAGGGAGAGGTAAGTTCCCTGAACCCCACTGCACCATAATCTCACACAGAAAAATGGCCAGTACATATGATCAGGTGAATTTTGATCAGATGTAGCAGCTTTTTTCAAGTGAAACTTATTTCACGTCAACAACTGGAACTCTCAACCAATAGTTAGTGACATATATATATATATATATATATATATATATATGCGTGTGTATGTATGTACATGGGTCTACTTTTAAATTTCAAAATCCTAAAACCTCGAACCTCTAAATTCCAACGTTCAGAAGTTCAAAGTTTTGGAATCTCAAAATTAAAAATAAAAAACACCTACAGAAGAAAACCTCAGAAATCATGTTTTCCCCCCTGCACCCCACACACCCCTTCCGACTTAAACATACCACCTCAGAGATCGCACTACTGTGAAGAGAATGGTAAAGTTCCCGTTCCACACTACACGGCGATCTCCAATGATACATTTCAAGATTCCAAAACTTCAAACTTCTGAACGTCGGGATTTAGAGGTTCATGGTTTTGGGACTTCGAAATTTAAAAGTAGATCCATGTATATGTATATATAGGAAACCACTTTATAGATATTGATATTTAAGACATGGCAAGAGTAAAGACTTACAAATCAGTAAACTGTGTGTGGCTTCCAAATGTTATTTTCAAACAGCAGATTGTAGATGTATTGATAAACTCTTACTGAAAACAGTTTGGCTCCATAGTGGGGAGGGGTAGTTTGTGCTATTAACATCCAGGTACATTCAGATACTGAAATTAGATTATGTTGACATAGTATTAAGCAAAGTGAACCCAAGCAAAGTAACACTTCAGCATTAGCTTATAGTACTGTTAACATCTGTTATTTACTAGGTTATTTAAAAGAGGAACTATTACTCAGTACTGAAGACATACACTTTTTAAACCCATCTTCAAGAGAGTGAACTAGGATAAACCAAAATCATTGTCTAAATTGTCAAAAACCCAATGTCTACTTTCTTATAGTGTAAAAAATAAAATTATTTTGGATAAATTGTCTGAGTATGAAATATTGGAACTTGAACCCATTTATCAGCATGCATATGATTAAAACAGGTCTATCACTACTTTTAACATGTTTTGTAATAATATAATATATAATCTCAGCTATAAACAAGAAAGTGTGATGAGATATAATTTATGTAGTCCAATCTTCAGCCTTTGATTGGGTTATTCACAATATAGCAATGAATAATTTAGAACTAATAAGCATTACTGGGTTATGTCACAAAATCGAGTTTTCAGAAACTCGAAATTCATATGGTTGAGACCATATGATCCAGTTTCCAAAAACTCGAACTTCAAAAAAAAAAACACCACAAAAATCTATTTTTTTTTACATTTTTGCAAGGGGGCAAGCCCCCCTGCACCCACGATGTGGGGGGTGTCCCCTGTACCCCTTTTAAATTATATATACCAACTCCAAAATCATACTACATTGGGGATAAAGGTACATTTTACGATCCTCACTGTACCACAATCTCCATTCAGAAGCTTCAGGTTTTCAAAAACTCGATCATATGGTCTCGACCATGTGAATTTTGAGTTTGTGAAAATAATTCTTTAGACGGTATCGTTATTTTCTGAAGTGTTCTACGGTCTATATGCAAATGACTTCATAATGATGGGAATTATTGCATCTGATATGGATAGGTCATGTCTGCAATAGAACGTGACTAAATTCACCAACTGGGAACAGGAGAATAACATGCTGACAAACATCAAAAAACTAAGCACATGACTTGTGTGCAACATAGATTGAAGGGTGAACATTTAAAACAGGATACATTTATTTTCAGTATGGATTCAGTAAACGATCTAGGTATATATGTAGATCCAGCTTTGATAGTTGCTTGATCATATTGACCAAAGTGTTAATGATAGATATAACACAATCAGCTGTATAAAAATATTTAGAGTCTAGGAAACCATAAATGAGGTCTTTGTTTGTAATTTACATTAGACCTAAACTAGAGTATAGAATAATAATGTGGAATCCTTATCAAAAAACTAGCATGAGTAATCGGCAAGAGTACAGCAGAAATATACCAGAGGCATCCATGGATGTGAAAGCTTAAGTTATCATGAAATATTAAAGTACTTAAACTTGTACAGTGTTTCATCCAGATACTAAAAGGAGACCTTATTGAAGTATAAAGGGAATGACAAGCTGAGGTCTTATCACCCTAAGTGGGCGTCTTATCCATCAGCAAGGACATCTGAGAAGGTTGTGTCATACCAGCCTCCAATGGGGTTGAGAAAGAGGGACATTAAAAGGAAACCAGGGTGGTCCAAGAACTTAAGGCACCCAGCAATGACATCTGAGATAACAATAGAGCAGCAGAAGTTTCAGGGTTGGACTGTTCAAATTTATTTTTTGGTAATGCAGAGATGTCTGAGTGGGAGTCCTCAGAAGCCACCATACCCTATGTCAGCTGCTTAACTCTCTGATTTTCTAAATAAATCTTAAAGATAACCTATTATGTAAGACGTTACAGACAAATGAGTAACACAGAATGTATTTTGCTGTTTTTGGTGATTGTACTACTGGGTAGCATTTCAGAGTCTCACATTACACTTGATTCCAGGTTATTACTCCTTTCAAATATGTTTTATCAGACTTGCCCACTAGAGAATTTACATTCAAGGGATCATCACAAAACAAGCAGACTTTGATATTACTGTTTAGTTAAAATACGTTAGTCCTACCTTATCTTTAGTTTGAGTAAAACATTAAGTATTGTCCGGCATCATTGTATCTGACCCATCATTACCACCAGCACTGAGTACTTTGTGCACTGGGTCTGTTGTATCAGATTTCTTTGACTGTGACCATGATTTATATATCACAGATTTCCATGTTCCACCACTCTGCTTCATGCGTGCTCTGTTTATGCTGCATTCCACTTGAAAATCATAGGATCATCAAATGAAATACAGGAGAATCTTTCTGTGCAGTCATTGATGCTAACATTAGGAATGGAATTTGGCTGCTTTTACTGTGATTGCATTCTTCCTACTTTATTACCTTATTTTGCCTTGCTGCTTGCTCTTAAGTGTTGAAGTGCTTTTATTCTGCTACATTTATTACAGCTTGTTAGTAGCCTGACTAAATTTGTCTGTTATTCTAAGCCTCTTAGTTTTGATTTTAGCTCTTGGGCTTCAGGACAGTTATTTTACATTTAAGAAGGTTTTTGTGCTCTGCACTCTTGTGGACAAACCCTTATCAAAACCTTCTCTCCATAAGTCCGCCCAAGTTTTCAGAACACTATGTCTGGGCAATTCCCATAAGTTTCTCCTGTTAGCCTGATCAACATGGGCATACTGAGACAGTGTAGCAACTGCCTCATGTTCACGGGCAGCCCTCTTCTCCCAGCACATAATACTTCTACTTGCAAGAAATGCATCTGTATCAATAACCTGGAATCCATGCTCTCTCATGCCACAGCCAGTACTCCTGACAAAGAGGATACTGCCAGCACAAACACACCACTCACATCATATAGCCAAGCATAACACACAACCACCATGCAGAGGTCCTCGATAAAAACTTACCTAAACAGCAGAGACCTCAAAAACACACTCACAAATATTCCACACACAACAGCAAACACATCTCACACAGCAGACAATACACCAGTGTCTCATAAACACAGCCCATAAGGCATAACAATAAACCAACACATCCCATAAGACATAACAATAAACCAAACATATTAGTCATTGGTGACTCAATTGTGAGACACACACATGTCCCCCTCACCAGGCTCAACAAAGAGAAGGTCACAGTTAGTTGTTAGTCAGGTGTCAGTATCCGCCACATCAAGCATGCACTTAAATCTCTCCACAACAGGTACAAGTATGACTCTGTCATTGTCCATGTTGGTGTCATGACTTAAGATGTACCTCCCTGGACTATATGAATAGAGACACGATTGAGCTCTCAAGTAGAGTATGCGTCCCAGGCAGGTATGACCCTAGCCCTAAGCAGCATCCTACCTTCACCAAGAATGATACCATAATACCAACAAAAAATAATTGACTTCAAAAACTGGCTTAGTTTCTGGTGTCATTCCAAGGGGATCCAGTATCTATCTGCCTGGGATGATATTGCTCACAGGCCTCGATGCTTTGCCAGAGATGGCCTCCACCTGTCACCACTGGGATTTTGGATTCTGGCCAAGGCTCTTGCCTCCTCCATTGTGCATTTTTTAGGCAATGTCCCAAAGACAAATCTTCCAATATAAAAGATCTGTCAAAAAGCAAACTGAAGGTCATGCTGCTTAACACTAGGAGCCTTAATATGAAAATGCACTCACTGGAGGTTTTCCTCACACTGGAAGATGTCAAGATCTGTGCAGTCACAGAAACTTTGTTTAGGGCTGCAGAGAGCACCCCAGCCTTACCAGGCTATACCTCTTTCCACACATTCTGACTCCAAAATGAGGACAGGAAGACAAGCACACCTCCTGACTGGTTTACCAGATGACGCACTAGAACTACTCCAGGTGCAACTGACAGTCAGCAAATCACCCATCCAAGTTATGGCCAGCTACAGACCCCCCTCTATGACTCAGGACACCCACACTCCTCCTACCTGGACCTACTTGACTCCATAAAAGTACCCCCTAACACCATGATCCTTGGTGACTTCAACTACCCCACCATAGACTGGGTGAACTATTCCTGCACTAATGCATTCACCCAATGATTTCTTGTCTTCATCAATTCTAAAACACTAGACCAGCTTTCCTCATCCCTACAAGTGGAGATAACATTCTGGACTTGGTTCTCACCAACATGGGTGACCGCTGTACCACTCTCATAGTAAGTTTTTCCCTGGTGAGATCAGTTCACCGGTCTGTCTCAATCGAAGTTTCTATCCCGCCCAATCCTCCCAGCCGTAACCAGGCTAAAAACCTTCTCAAAAGCTGACTATGTCAGCAGCTACAAAACACCGGTCCCCTCAGAGGATGCAGACAACTATGCTGAACAGTACGCCAGTGCAGTATACAAGCACCTGTACAACTGCATGGACTCAGCCATACACAACAGAACTAACCAGTGCAGTACATAAGCACCTGTACAACTGCATGGACTCAGACATACCCAACAGAACTAAAACCTGCTCCTCAAAGAAACACAAACCTATCTGATGGACATCCTCTATCAACAGGCTTTACAACAAAAGGAAGAAACTGTTGTCTAAGGGTAAAAAAGGACAAATTCCCAATTGGAAAAACTCTCTCCTTAGCCTCAACAAGCAAATTAAATCACTAGTGAAAACCTCCAAAGCCAATTATGAATCAAAACTAGCCTCTGAAACAAAGGAAAAGCACAAAGCTTTCTTTAGTTATTTCAGGAACCTCAATGGCAAAGCCCAGGTTTGTTCCAAATTAGTACTTAATGGTACCAGTAACCAAAAATGAGTGCTGTTGTAGAAAACACAGTCCACGAACCACGGTATAATCCTTTATTGCAAACACAAAATATTAACGCTCACAGTTCACCATACATTTTCGTCTATCAAGACTTCATCAGATAACCCCTAAAAACAAACAACAAGCCCTTAAATAGCCCAACCAGTTTCAAATTCACCAATAAGAGCTTGACATTAATTACATAAACTAAATACAAAAAGGCACCACTTTAAAAACAAACATTCATTCAATCCCAATGACCTTTGATGTATTGAATATAAAAAGTATAAACATTTTGTATATAAATATTTAAATACTAATAAATACTAAAATAAATATGTTAAAATGTATAAAATATAAAAGGGTTTAAAAATATTTCATTCAACTGAGAAAACTGTATATACAACATAAAAACCAATGCAATACTACCCTCTAGTGGCTCATAAAGAAATGTTTTCATTTCTTACAATTTGGCTGCTCTTAACTTCAAAAGTGGTACAAGGGAAATACTCTCATTGAGATCAGGATATCTCCCAGCATCCAAGAAAACCTGCCAGTACAACTCACGATATTCAAGGTGGGTTTCCCACGAACCCCCTGTAGCATCCTTTTGGACGACCTCAAGTACAAAAAATAAAAAGTTTGCTTGAGCACAATTCTGTAGGTGTTTGTATAAAGCATTTTTGTCATTACTCTTATTTGTATCATAGAAGTGTTCGTAAATACGTCTTTTTAAACGTCTTTCAGTTTTCCCTACATAGAACGTGCTGCAAACTTCACAAGTCACTAAATAAACCAACCCACCAGTAACACAATTACTATAACATGTACTTCTAACAAATTTGTTCCTGGCTCTAATAAAGACCTGGTCAGTGTTAGCTATATATTTACATTGGGCACATGTCCCACATCCATAAGTACCAGGTCTTTTTCCTTTGTGTATAGTACTCCCTTTTTCCAATAATTTCTTCAAATTAATACCTTTATTAAACACAATATTAACAGTTTATTTTCAATACCCTTAAGGTCAGTAAGGGAAATAAATCTATCCCATTCTTTTTTCACCACATCACCTACCTTACGTGAGTCACAACTGTATTCCATTGTAAGTAACCTATTAAACTTGCCATCCTTTTTCACCTCATTATAAGTTTAAAATCATTACCCTTACCCAAAAGAGGCATAAATCGTGTCTTCCGATGGTTTTTAATATACATAAAAGTATCTTCCAATAACTTTACTGGGTATCCCCTCTCCAAAAATAGTTTTTTCCTCAAAGTCTTCATCCAATGAGGTGAGTCTACTGGCTCCAATCAATTGCCCCTTAAAAATACTTTCCTTTTGCACATATGGGTGGGCACTCTCAAAATGAAGGTATGAATTAAAGAATGTCTCTTTACGAAAAACTTTGACTTAATACCCCCTAAGGTTTTAACAATACCTATGTCCAAAAAATCCACATTATTATAAGTAGTTTTACTAGTAAATTGTAGAAAAGTAGTCGTCGTATTTATGTACTCCAAAAATTCCTTCAATTTCTCCTCTGATTCTTTCCAAAAAATACAAATATCATCTAAAAAGCGCCTATACAAGACCCAACAGTCACAAAATCTAGAATTGAAAATATATTGTTTTTCCCACCAGGCTAGGATAATGTTGGCATATGTGGGGGCACAACTGGCCCCCATTGCAACCCCCTCAACTGGTGGAAATATTCACCACCATAGTAAATGAAATTATTTTTTAATATCATTTCCATGAGGTTGAGAATAGCCTGTAACTCATCACCGCTGATGTTACGTTTGTCAACCACAGCAGCCTCAAGCCAAGTCAAACCATCTTCCTGTGGTATAACTGTGAATAAATCTTTAATAGCCACGGTTACAAATATAATATTATCGTAAACCTGATTTATATCAATATCCAAAAGAAATTCCCAAGAATCTTTTAAAATAGTTTTTTCTATGCCCCAATGTTTTTTCAACTTCACATCACAATATTTTGCCAGCGGCATAGTCTTTGAGCCTTCAGCAGACACAATGGGTCTAAGGGGGGGGGGGGGATTCATTAGGTCTTTGTGGACCTTAGAGATCCCAAACATAGTGGGTATCCTAGGTTGGGGCACATGTAGAAATGTAAACATATCTATGTTAATTAGTCCTTCTAGAAGCAAATCATTAAGAGCCAATTCAATTTTCTTGTATGCCACATAAATCTCATGTTTAGAGACCCTATTGTAAGTGAAAGAATCCCCCAAAATGTCATGCATCTTTCCTTCATATATGACTTTGTCCATAAAGACTGTTCCCCCTCCTTTGTCTGGTTTCATAACCCTAATCTGTAATGTCTGCTGAAGCTCACCAAGTACCCTTCTCTCTTTTTGATTCACATTATATCTTCTCGATTTACCTACTACCTTTCTTATTTCCTTCTCCACTATGGACTCAAAAATTTTCAGTTTGGATGTAATGGTGGATTATATTCACTTTTACATCTCAAACAGGGCTGTACATCCATTCTCCCCTGTCCATGAAAGGTGACATCCAAATTAAGCTGCCTAATAAACATTTTAAAATCCAATAAAAGTCTGGTACTATCACCTTTTTTATATGGTACAAATTTAAAACCTCTAGAAAATAAATTAAAGTGATCTACAGTTAATTCAACACTAGTGTAATTAAAATATTATAATTTCTATATGTAAATACATTGTTAATACACTGTATTTCATTTAGTGACATAATAGAAGAATTCGTCACCCTATTTTCATCCACATCTTCATCTACAACTAGTAATGTTGGTATTTCCCCTTCCCCCTGATATCCCCCTCTCCTTCCTCCCTTCTGACTCTGATAGTAATATTGGGGAGCCCTCTGGTTCATTAGCCTTTCGGAACATCAGAGAGGAGATGATCTAAAGGGTCCAATTCGTTGTTCACTTCCACTAACTCATCATTGTCTATAATTTCTTCTGGGTCATCATTCACACCATTCTTTCCCCAACCTTTATTATTTTTTCTTGGTGCCGGGTAACATTGCTTATCTTTGTATTCTAAAATGTCCCTGTTCAGTTTCTTAATTTTCCTTTTAATATTCACTAAACATAATTCATCTATTTTGTCCATCATACTATAGTATTTTATTTCTCCACCTCTACAGTGTGTAATAGGTCATTGGTAATAAAATTATTAAGGTGCTCTATAGCAGTAGAAAGTTCATTCATTTTTATCTCATCTTGTTTTACTACAATTTTAACCACATCAAGCCCACATCTATTAAAAATGTCCACAAGGTCTTTATAAAATATGGAACTATTGTCAATGTTGTTGGGGAACTTAAACACTCTCAAACCTTTAGGCACAATTCCCCTTTTCAAACATTCCCTAAGGTATTCGTTGTCAATCTTGAGAGCCTTAAATTTCCCCAAGACATCAGCTAGTTTGTTTACATTATTTCTGTAAGTATCATTGTTTCCCTTATTGTCCAAAACAGCAGTATTAAACAATGACCCCCCCATTAATATTCCAAAACGTGCACGCTGATTGGTCAGCGTTCCCGTTGTAAATCAGAGTTATACTAATGGAAAAAGGTCCGGTCGCCCGGACTTTTTCCGTTAATATACGTCTTTTTTTACAGCAACGGAGAGTGCAAGATCTCCGTTGCTTTTTACACACTGTCTCACTAGGTTAAATGGGTTTAACATAGTGAGACAGCTTTAAAAAAGCAACAGAGAGTCTCTGTTGCTTTTTTTAAAGCTGTCTCAATGTGTTAAACTCCTTTAACATAGCGAGACACTTTGTAAAAAGCAACGGAGATTGTGCTTTCTCTGTTGCTTTTTTTAAAGCTGTCTCACTATGTTAAATGGGTTTAACATAGCGAGACAGCTTTAAAAAAGCAACGTAGATTCTCCGTTGCTTTTTTTAAAGCTGTCTCGCTGTGTTAAACTCCTTTAACATAGCGATACAGTTTGTAAAAAGCAACAGAGATGTTGCTTTCTCCGTTGCTTCCTCCCACAGCTCTGATGTACTGCGTAAACATACACATGTGCAGTACATCAGAACTGCTGCAGAATACCAGACAGCTGCAGAAGGGCAGCAAGGAGACATTATACAATGCCATTATTTAAGAAAAGTAATTATTTTTTTCTTAAATAATGTCATTGTATAATAGCAATAACCCACTTCTGGGTGTGGGTAATGCTGGATTTACCCACGGTTGTCTTTGTTTGGCCACTCGGGCTTCACCCTCGTGACCAAACCACACCAACCGTGGGTAAATCCAGCATTGCCCACACCCAGGCGTGGGTTACTGCTATATTAGCATCCATGTCAAAATTAATATAAACATTGCTATTCAACCATTCAGAGAAATTTTTCCTCTGTTTAACAGTTGTTAATCCATTACCAGTAGCATTATCAAAGTCACCTTTGTTAATTTGACTAGAAGTCCGCCTGTTGTTTGTATTGGCACCATTCGTACCCATGCCATTCTCATCAGGTGTAACATGTAAGTTTGGAGTGTCCAAAATGTTAAAAGAATTCCTCGCCATTTGTTTACTAGTTCCATTATCTTCATTTGATTTACCTCCAACAGCCGCCACTGCCATTCCGCCACCATGAAAGGCTTCCTGGTTCCCAGGAAAAGATGAACACAGTGTGGTAGCAAACCTCTCAGTGATAGGAGTCAGTAGGTCGACCAGCTGAGAAAGCTGACCAATGAGCTTTCTCGTTTCACCCACGTCATCCCTCCTCTCCTTTGGAGACCGTGGAAACAAAGCAGTGTCTTCCATTCCCCAAAAAACAACCAAGAACCAAAAATAAGGGGAAAGAAACAACTCCAACTGACAAATAGTAACCAAAAATGAGTGCTGTTGTAGAAAATACAGTCCACGAACCACGGTATAATCCTTTATTGCAAACACAAAATATTAACGCTCACAGTTCACTATACGTTTTCGTCTATCAAAACTTCATCAGACAGCCCCTAACAACAAACAACAAGCCCTTAAATACCCAACCAGTTTCAAATTCACCAATAAAAGCTTGAATGGTATGGTACCACTTACACTGATCCTGCTGACCTAGCCAACCTGCTAGCAAACAGGTTCAGCACAAACTTCACCTCCTGCCCCCCCAAAGGCCCATTCGACATCTCCTATACTTGTCCCACACCTCACATCTCCGTAGAGCAAGTGTTAAAGGTCCTATCCAAGGCATAGAACTCAGCTTCCATGGGACCTTTAACACTTGATCTACAGAGATGTGAGGTGTGGGATGTGATGCTGTATTATGCACCATCTCCATCAAGAACTAGTTTCACCACTGAGCACCCTGTTCAACCACAGCCTAAGTACAGGCTTCATTCCAGCAGAGCGGAGAGCTGCTATTGTCATCCCCTTGCACAAAGATGGTGCCACTGCTGACCCTGAAAACTACTGCCCCATTAGCTTGACAAATCTGATCTGTAAAGCTATACAGCATAATATTATGGATCTTATAAACAAGTACATAGGCAATCTCCAAGCACTTGACCCCACCCAGTTTGGATTCATCAAGGGCAGATCTTAGCTGTTCTACATTTTTGACTTCTTTGAGACTGTCACCAAGGCCCTGGATGAGAGAAAGTCAGTACATACAGCTTACCTTGACTTGGCCAAGGCCTTTGACACAATCCCCCACTCAAGCATCATTGAAAAGCTAACACAACTTGGTGTAAATCCCTCTCTCGCCAGGTGGGTGGCCAACTGGCTCACCGATTGGACCCACAAGGTCAAAATAGGTGCCTCCACCTCCAACAAAAGAACTGAGACTAGTGGTGTTCCCCAGGGATCTGTCCTGGGACCCCTACTGTTTGGCATCTACTTCTCAGAGGTCCAGCCAAAGACAAAAGGCCTGTGACTGACCAAGTTTACAGATGACTCTAAGTTGGGTGCTGTCACTGACTCCTCAAATGATGTTAACATACTGCAAGAGGGTCTCACAGCAACAAATGACTGGTGCCAAAGTCATGGCCTCAAGTTAAATGCAAAAAAAAAATGTATTATCATAACATTCGGCAAAAACACACCCCCTACTGATTACCACATCAATGAAAACCTCCTAAGCATACAACCTGTAGTGAGAGACCTGGGTACACAACTTGACAACAATCTCACATTCAACCATCATGTAGCAGCAGTGGTCAGAAAAGCCTTTTACTTGGTTCATCTCATAAGTAAGGGATTGCATCCAGAAAAAAGGAGGTTATTACCTATCTGTACTCCTCCCTCATTAGGCCAATAATTGAGTACAATGGCCCATTTGGTATGTACCTCTCTAAACACCTGCACCAGCTGGAAAGGCCACTGAAATACCTCATAAAGAGAATCCATGGCCTCCAACACCTGTCCTATGTGGACAGGCTCAAATCACTATCAGTCTACTCAGTGGTGTACAGATTGCTCAGAGGTGATCTTTATTTTACCTACAAGGCAATCTCAGACCCTCTCCTACTAGAGATGCTCCATATCCGTAAATCTAACTCCTCGCGCATTACCCGCTCAAAAGGCCTAAATCTAATATGCGACATTAACAAAACCTGCTGGACAGACAGGTTTGTCTCCCATAGGCTGCCCCAACTCTAGAACAGACTTCCTCCCCATCTCTGGAATAGACTTCTTATATACATCAAACAGAGTATCTCACTGACCCTCTTCAAATGCAAACCTGATGAGCGAATGGGAAACCACAGATTTGACTCAGGCTTTCCACCTGTGTCCCTCATTGACAGGGGTGACATATGCTGACTGAGGTTTCTTTTTGGAGGATAAACTCTTGACTAGTCTTGTAAGAGTCCCAGAGCCATTAGCCTAGTAACCTCCTACAGGTATATATACATACATAAAGCAAATTCAATTTGTCAATTTTGTATTATGTCAATGTCAGCAAGCTTTAGCGCAAGTTCTGGTAATATTTTGGCCCTGATGCATTTATACTGGTCTCGCATGTATTTTTTTGGCACTCCATTTGGAAATATTATATTCAAATTTCATTGCTTAAGACAGAAGAGGATAACAGCATGTGTACATAATAACTATGTGCATACGGGAACGGTTTCCCAAAGTAATCCCAACAGGAGATTTATCACCTGTAGGCTTAGCATTTGTTTACTTAACTCAAGAGATGAAAGTACTATTTGAAATCAGGAGAAGAGTGCCCCCACCAGTTTTAGAAGTTTGTCTTATGTCACTACATAGAGTTATAGCTACAAGGAATAACATTTGAGGGGCAAAAGTCTTCTCTTAGTCACATTTATGTTACTGAAGCTTCATTAGCAAGACCTCAAGACTGGTCCATTTTTTGTTAATACTACACATGTTGAGGCATACTATTTTCAGGTCCTGATGGCCTATTTATGTGTGCGTAAGGACCGATAGGAGATGAGGGGACAGTGACCACAGAGGATACTGGGTAATACAGTGACAAGACACCTATTTAGTCTTATTCTAATATTCATGTCCATATAAACATCCCACCTCACACATCACTAGTCCGAGAACATTAAAAGCTATGTATCTGTCTTACATTACATCACTAAACTTCTTTTCCTCCCACATCAATGGCATCAACCCTAAACACCTCTCAGGTTCACAAGCCCATAAACACTCTCCAAAGTCAGGGTCTCTGTCATGTACTTCTTAACACTAAAAGCATTAGAAACAAGACTGATAGCATATGCTCTTTTCTTAGCTCTCACTCCCCTGATCTCGTTTTGAATGCCTGAGTGGCTAAAACCTAACCATCTTCATATGCATTATTTCTTCCCTGGGTATATGTATTCACTTCATGACCGGAAGGGCACTAGACCTTGTTGTAGAGTTCTGCTGTTGCACACATCCTCTATTAATATAACCATTATTTCCCAGGCCAATGAATCCATCGACTCCAACCTCAACTACTTATTAACTAAACTTCCAGTGAAGTCCTCACAGCACCTATACCTTGGTATTGTCTCTCTGCCACCTCCTGCGTCACTCCACAAATTAAAAAAAAACTACTTCTGTCTGTATTTTCTCATATCAAACCAAATAAATATATCATACTGGGTGACTTTAAACTAAATCTTCTGGGCCCAATAAAGCACGATAAAAGCATGTCCTCTAACAATTTGGATAACCTCCAGAAGATCACCCAAGATGCATTCACATCCGTAGAAACTTAGCTAAATGACGCTAAATTAATGCTGAACCCCCAAAAAACTAAACTGTTACTGTTTTCATCAAAACCTCCAGCTGCAGAATTCAAGACTTTTTAACTTAATACAGAAATAGAACAGGTGCTATCTGGAAAATTTTTAGAAATCACTATTGATAAACTCTCATTTGAACAACACATTCTCAATACAGTAAAGAAAATGCATTTCAAACTTGGCAAACTATACAGACACAAACTCTACCTAGATAAACTAAGATAAACTAGCAAACACTTTGCTTATCCCATCCCTCTTGTACGGAAGCCCCATTTTAACCAACCTCCATACATCCCTCAGTAATAAGCTGCAATCTTGCTACTACAAGATAGCAAAATTCGCCTCTAACATGCCCAACCACTCACACCCCTGCAAAGCTATCTCAAACCTGTCCTGGCTTGAATTTCACCACTATCTCTATTATACTCAAGTAACACTTGCTCATAAGCTAATTTTCAAACCTGATAGCTGTCCTGCACTCCAGTCTATCTTACAGATACACACCACAACTAGAACCCTCCAGTCTTCAGAAAGGACACCTTTAAACATACCTAAACCCAACAAAAGAGCTTGACGATGCCTATATTCCTACAACACTGCCAAACTATGGAATAGCCTCCCCTCATCCATTACTCAACTTGACTCCCTAACAGCCTTTAAAGCTGCACTAAAACCCCACTATTTAAATAATCCCAGCTCTACCTGTGAAACACAATGCAAGTCCCCTTAACTTCACACACGTAACTGCTCATACCCTACTCTTTAACCCCCTGTCATATTATTCTCCCCCTCTGTATAATAGGGGCTAACATCTACCTTATTATTAATATTCAGCCCTTAACTTCACACACGTAACTGCTCATACCCTACTCTTTAGCCCCCTGTCATATTATTCTCCTCCTCTGTATAACAAGGGCTAACTTCTACCTTATTATTAATATTCAGCCCTTAACTTCACACACGTAACTGCTCATACCCTACTCTTTAACCCCTCTCATATTATTCTCCTGCTCTGTATAATAGGGGCTAACTTCTACCTTATTATTAATATTCAGCCCTTAACTTCACACACATAACTGCTCATACCCTACTCTTTAACCCCCCGTCATATTATTCTCCTGCTCTGTATAATAGGGGCTAACTTCTACCTTATTATTAATATTCAGCCCTTAACTTCACACACGTAACTGCTCATACCCTACTCTTTAACCCCGTCATATTATTCTCCTGCTCTGTATAATAGGGGCTAACTTCTACCTTATTATTAATATTCAGCCCTTAACTTCACACACGTAACTGCTCATACCCTACTCTTTAACCCCCTGTCATATTATTCTCCTGCTCTGTTTAATAGGGGCTAACTTATACCTTATTATTAATATTCAGCCCTTAACTTCACACACGTAACTGCTCATACCCTACTCTTTAACCTCCCTGTCATATTATTCTCCTGCTCTGTATAATAGGGGCTAACTTCTACCTTATTATTAATATTCAGCCCTTAACTTTGCACACGTAACTGCTCATACCCTACTCTTTAAACCCCTGTCATATTATTCTCCTCCTCTGTATAATAGGTAACTTCTACCTTATTATTAATATTCAGCCCTTAACTTCACACACGTAACTGCTCATACCCTACTCTTTAACCCCCTGTCATATTATTCTTCCTCCTCTGTATAATAGGGGCTAACTTCTACCTTATTATTAATATTCAGCCCTTAACTTTACACACGTAACTGCTCATACCCTACTCTTTAGCCCCCTGTCATATTATTCTCCTGCTCTGTATAATAGGGGCTAACTTCTACCTTATTATTAATATTCAGCCCTTAACTTCTCACACGTAACTGCTCATACCCTACTCTTTAACCCACGTCATATTATTCTTCCTCCTCTGTATAATAGGGGCTAACCTCTACCTTATTATTAATATTCACCCCTTAACTTCACACACGTAACTGCTCATACCCTACTCTTTAGCCCCCTGTCATATTATTCTCCTCCTGTGTATAATAGGGGCTAACTTCTACCTTATTATTAATATTCAGCCCTTAACTTCACACACGTAACTGCTCATACCCTACTCTTTAACCCCCTGTCATATTATTCTCCTTCTCTGTATAATAGGGGCTAACTTCTACCTTATTATTAATATTCAGCCCTTAACTTCACATACGTAACTGCTCATACCCTACTCTTTAACCCCGTCATATTATCCTCCTCCTCTGTATAATAGGGGCTAACTTCTACCTTATTATTAATATTCAGCCCTTAACTTCTCACACGTAACTGCTCATACCCTACTCTTTAACCCCCTGTCATATTATTCTCCTCTGTATAATAGGGGGTAACTTCTACCTTATTATTAATATTCAGCCCTTAACTTCACACACGTAACTGCTCATACCCTACTCTTTAACCCCCCGTCATATTATCCTCCTCCTCTGTATAATAGGGGCTAACTTCTACCTTATTATTAATATTCAGCCCTTAACTTCTCACACGTAACTGCTCATACCCTACTCTTTAACCCCCGTCATATTATTCTTCCTCCTCTGTATAATAGGGGCTAACTTCTACCTTATTATTAATATTCAGCCCTTAACTTCACACACGTAACTGCTCATACCCTACTGTTTAACCCCCTGTCATATTATTCTTCCTCCTCTGTTTAATAGGGGCTAACTTCTACCTTATTATTTATATTCAGCCCTTAACTTCACACACGTAACTGTTCATACCCTACTCTTTAACCCCCTGTCATATTATTCTCCTCCTGTGTATAATAGGGGCTAACGTCTACCTTATTATTAATATTCAGCCCTTAACTTCACACACGTAACTGCTCATACCCTACTCTTTAACTCCCGTCATATAATTCTTCCTCCTCTGTATAATAGGGGCTAACTTCTACCTTATTATTAATATTTAGCCCTTAACTTCACACACGTAACTGCTCATACCCTACTCTTTAACCCCCGTCATATTATTCTCCTGCTCTGTACAATAGGGGCTAACTTCGACCTTATTATTAATATTCAGCCCTTAACTTCACACACGTAACTGCTCATACCCTACTCTTTAACCCCCGTCATATAATTCTCCTGCTCTGTATAATAGGGGCTAACTTCTACCTTATTATTAATATTCAGCCCTTAACTTCACACACGTAACTGCTGATACCCTACTCTTTAACCCCCTGTCATATTATTCTTCCTCCTCTGTTTAATAGGGGCTAACTTCTACCTTATTATTTATATTCAGCCCTTAACTTCACACACGTAACTGTTCATACCCTACTCTTTAACCCCCTGTCATATTATCCTCCTCCTGTGTATAATAGGGGCTAACTTCTACCTTATTATTAATATTCAGCCCTTAACTTCACACACGTAACTGCTCATACCCTACTCTTTAACCCCCGTCATATTATTCTCCTCCTCTGTATAATAGGGGCTAACTTCGACCTTATTAATATTCAGCCCTTAACTTCACACACGTAACTGCTCATACCCTACTCTTTAGCCCCCCGTCATATTATTCTCCTCCTCTGTATAATAGGGGCTAACTTCTACCTTATTATTAATATTCAGCCCTTAACTTCACACACGTAACTGCTCATACCCTACTCTTTAGCCCCCTGTCATATTATTCTCCTCCTCTGTATAACAAGGGCTAACTTCTACCTTATTATTAATATTCAGCCCTTAACTTCACACACGTAACTGCTCATACCCTACTCTTTAACCCCTCTCATATTATTCTCCTGCTCTGTATAATAGGGGCTAACTTCTACCTTATTATTAATATTCAGCCCTTAACTTCACACACGTAACTGCTCATACCCTACTCTTTAACCCCCCGTCATATTATTCTCCTGCTCTGTATAATAGGGGCTAACTTCTACCTTATTATTAATATTCAGCCCTTAACTTCACACACGTAACTGCTCATACCCTACTCTTTAACCCCCTGTCATATTATTCTCCTGCTCTGTATAATAGGGGCTAACTTCTACCTTATTATTAATATTCAGCCCTTAACTTCACACACGTAACTGCTCATACCCTACTCTTTAACCCCCTGTCATATTATTCTCCTGCTCTGTTTAATAGGGGCTAACTTATACCTTATTATTAATATTCAGCCCTTAACTTCACACACGTAACTGCTCATACCCTACTCTTTAACCTCCCTGTCATATTATTCTCCTGCTCTGTATAATAGGGGCTAACTTCTACCTTATTATTAATATTCAGCCCTTAACTTTGCACACGTAACTGCTCATACCCTACTCTTTAACCCCCTGTCATATTATTCTCCTCCTCTGTATAATAGGGGTAACTTCTACCTTATTATTAATATTCAGCCCTTAACTTCACACACGTAACTGCTCATACCCTACTCTTTAACCCCCTGTCATATTATTCTTCCTCCTCTGTATAATAGGGGCTAACTTCTACCTTATTATTAATATTCAGCCCTTAACTTTACACACGTAACTGCTCATACCCTACTCTTTAGCCCCCTGTCATATTATTCTCCTGCTCTGTATAATAGGGGCTAACTTCTACCTTATTATTAATATTCAGCCCTTAACTTCTCACACGTAACTGCTCATACCCTACTCTTTAACCCCCGTCATATTATCCTCCTCCTCTGTATAATAGGGGCTAACTTCTACCTTATTATTAATATTCAGCCCTTAACTTCACACACGTAACTGCTCATACCCTACTCTTTAACCCCTGTCATATTATCCTCCTCCTCTGTATAATAGGGGCTAACTTCTACCTTATTATTAATATTCAGCCCTTAACTTCACACACATAACTGCTCATACCCTACTCTTTAACCCCTGTCATATTATTCTCCTCCTCTGTATAATAGGGGCTAACTTCTACCTTATTATTAATATTCAGCCCTTAACTTCACACACGTAACTGCTCATACCCTACTCTTTAACCCCCTGTCATATTATTCTCCTGCTCTGTATAATAGGGGCTAACTTCTACCTTATTATTAACATTCAGCCCTTAACTTCTCACATGTAACTGCTCATACCCTACTCTTTAACCCACGTCATATTATTCTTCCTCCTCTGTATAATAGGGGCTAACCTCTACCTTATTATTAATATTCACCCCTTAACTTCACACACGTAACTGCTCATACCCTACTCTTTAGCCCCCTGTCATATTATTCTCCTCCTGTGTATAATAGGGGCTAACTTCTACCTTATTATTAATATTCAGCCCTTAACTTCACACACGTAACTGCTCATACCCTACTCTTTAACCCCCTGTCATATTATTCTCCTTCTCTGTATAATAGGGGCTAACTTCTACCTTATTATTAATATTCAGCCCTTAACTTCACATACGTAACTGCTCATACCCTACTCTTTAACCCCGTCATATTATCCTCCTCCTCTGTATAATAGGGGCTAACTTCTACCTTATTATTAATATTCAGCCCTTAACTTCTCACACGTAACTGCTCATACCCTACTCTTTAACCCCCTGTCATATTATTCTCCTCTGTATAATAGGGGGTAACTTCTACCTTATTATTAATATTCAGCCCTTAACTTCACACACGTAACTGCTCATACCCTACTCTTTAACCCCCGCCATATTATCCTCCTCCTCTGTATAATAGGGGCTAACTTCTACCTTATTATTAATATTCAGCCCTTAACTTCTCACACGTAACTGCTCATACCCTACTCTTTAACCCCCGTCATATTATTCTTCCTCCTCTGTATAATAGGGGCTAACTTCTACCTTATTATTAATATTCAGCCCTTAACTTCACACACGTAACTGCTCATACCCTACTGTTTAACCCCCTGTCATATTATTCTTCCTCCTCTGTTTAATAGGGGCTAACTTCTACCTTATTATTTATATTCAGCCCTTAACTTCACACACGTAACTGTTCATACCCTACTCTTTAACCCCCTGTCATATTATTCTCCTCCTGTGTATAATAGGGGCTAACGTCTACCTTATTATTAATATTCAGCCCTTAACTTCACACACGTAACTGCTCATACCCTACTCTTTAACTCCCGTCATATAATTCTTCCTCCTCTGTATAATAGGGGCTAACTTCTACCTTATTATTAATATTTAGCCCTTAACTTCACACACGTAACTGCTCATACCCTACTCTTTAACCCCCGTCATATTATTCTCCTGCTCTGTACAATAGGGGCTAACTTCGACCTTATTATTAATATTCAGCCCTTAACTTCACACACGTAACTGCTCATACCCTACTCTTTAACCCCCGTCATATTATTCTCCTGCTCTGTATAATAGGGGCTAACTTCTACCTTATTATTAATATTCAGCCCTTTACTTCACACACGTAACTGCTGATACCCTACTCTTTAACCCCCTGTCATATTATTCTTCCTCCTCTGTTTAATAGGGGCTAACTTCTACCTTATTATTTATATTCAGCCCTTAACTTCACACACGTAACTGTTCATACCCTACTCTTTAACCCCCTGTCATATTATCCTCCTCCTGTGTATAATAGGGGCTAACTTCTACCTTATTATTAATATTCAGCCCTTAACTTCACACACGTAACTGCTCATACCCTACTCTTTAACCCCCGTCATATTATTCTCCTCCTCTGTATAATAGGGGCTAACTTCGACCTTATTAATATTCAGCCCTTAACTTCACACACGTAACTGCTCATACCCTACTCTTTAGCCCCCCGTCATATTGTTCTCCTCCTCTGTATAATAGGGGCTAACTTCTACCTTATTATTAATATTCAGCCCTTAACTTCACACACGTAACTGCTCATACCCTACTCTTTAACCCCCTGTCATATTCTCCTGCTCTGTATAATAGGGGCTAACTTCTACCTTATTATTAATATTCAGCCCTTAACTTCACACACATAACTGCTCATACCCTACTCTTTAACCCCCCGTCATATTATTCTCCTGCTCTGTATAATAGGGGCAAACTTCTACCTTATTATTAATATTCAGCCCTTAACTTCACACACGTAACTGCTCATACCCTACTCTTTAACCCCCGTCATATTATTCTCCTCCTCTGTATAATAGGGGCTAACTTCTACCTTATTATTAATATTCAGCCCTTAACTTCACACACGTAACTGCTCATACCCTACTCTTTAACCCCCCGTCATATTATTCTCCTCCTGTGTATAATAGGGGCTAACTTCTACCTTATTATTAATATTCAGCCCTTAACTTCACACACGTAACTGCTCATACCCTACTCTTTAACCCCCGTCATATTATTCTCCTCCTCTGTATAATAGGGGCTAACTTCGACCTTATTAATATTCAGCCCTTAACTTCACACACGTAACTGCTCATACCCTACTCTTTAGCCCCCCGTCATATTATTCTCCTCCTCTGTATAACAGGGGCTAACTTCTACCTTATTATTAATATTCAGCCCTTAACTTCACACACGTAACTGCTCATACCCTACTCTTTAACCCCCTGTCATATTCTCCTGCTCTGTATAATAGGGGCTAACTTCTACCTTATTATTAATATTCAGCCCTTAACTTCACACACATAACTGCTCATACCCTACTCTTTAACCCCCCGTCATATTATTCTCCTGCTCTGTATAATAGGGGCAAACTTCTACCTTATTATTAATATTCAACCCTTAACTTCACACACGTAACTGCTCATACCCTACTCTTTAACCCCCGTCATATTATTCTCCTCCTCTGTATAATAGGGGCTAACTTCTACCTTATTATTAATATTCAGCCCTTAACTTCACACACGTAACTGCTCATACCCTACTCTTTAACCCCCGTCATATTATTCCCCTTCTCTGTACAATAGGGGCTAACGTCTACCTTATTATTAATATTCAGCCCTTAACTTCACACACGTAACTGCTCATACCCTACTCTTTAGCCCCCCGTCATATTATCCTCCTCCTCTGTATAATAGGGGCTAACTTCTACCTTATTATTAATATTCAGCCATTAACGTCACACATGTAACTGCTCATACCCTACTCTTTAACCCACTGTCATATTATTCTCCTCCTCTGTATAATAGGGGCTAACTTCTACCTTATTATTAATATTCAGCCCTTAACTTCACACACGTAACTGCTCATACCCTACTCTTTAGCCCCCTGTCATATTATTCTCCTCCTCTGTATAATAGGGGCTAACTTCTACCTTATTATTAATATTCAGCCCTTAACTTCACACACGTAACTGCTCATATCCTACTCTTTAACCCCTGTCATATTATTCTCCTGCTCTGTATAATAGGGGCTAACTTCTACCTTATTATTAATATTCAGCCCTTAACTTCACACACGTAACTGCTCATACCCTACTCTTTAACCCCCCCAACATATTATTCTCCTGCTCTGTATAATAGGGGCTAACTTCTACCTTATTATTAATATTCAGCCCTTAACTTCACACACGTAACTGCTCATACCCTACTCTTTAACCCCCGTCATATTATCCTCCTCCTCTGTATAATAGGGGCTAACTTCTACCTTATTATTAATATTCAGCCCTTAACTTCACACACGTAACTGCTCATACCCTACTCTTTAACCCCCATCATATTATTCTCCTCCTCTGTATAATAGGGGCTAACTTCTACCTTATTATTAATATTCAGCCCTTAACTTCACACACGTAACTGCTCATACCCTACTCTTTAACCCCCGTCATATTATTCTTCCTCCTCTGTATAATAGGGGCTAACTTCTACCTTATTATTAATATACAGCCCTTAACTTCACACACGTAACTGCTCATACCCTACTTTTTAGCCCCCTGTCATATTATTCTCCTCCTGTGTATAATAGGGGCTAACTTCTACCTTATTATTAATATTCAGCCCTTAACTTCACACACGTAACTGCTCATACCCTACTCTTTAACCCCCTGTCATATTATTCTCCTTCTCTGTATAATAGGGGCTAACTTCTACCTTATTGTTAATATTCAGCCCTTAACTTCACACACATAACTGCTCATACCCTACTCTTTAACCCCCGTCATATTATCCTCCTCCTCTGTATAATAGGGGCTAACTTCTACCTTATTATTAATATTCAGCCCTTAACTTCTCACACGTAACTGCTCATACCCTACTCTTTAACCCCCGTCATATTCTTCTCCTGCTCTGTATAATAGGGGCTAACTTCTACCTTATTATTAATATTCAGCCCTTAACTTCACACACGTAACTGCTCATACCCTACTCTTTAACCCCCTGTCATATTATTCTTCCTCCTCTGTTTAATAGGGGCTAATTTCTACCTTATTATTAATATTCAGCCCTTAACTTCACACACGTAACTGCTCATACCCTACTCTTTAACCCCCTGTCATATTATTCTCCTCCTGTGTATAATAGGGGCTAACGTCTACCTTATTATTAATATTCAGCCCTTAACTTCACACACGTAACTGCTCATACCCTACTCTTTAACCCCCGTCATATAATTCTTCCTCCTCTGTATAATAGGGGCTAACTTCTACCTTATTATTAATATTCAGCCCTTAACTTCACATACGTAACTGCTCATATCCTACTCTTTAACCCCCGTCATATTATTCTCCTGCTCTGTATAATAGGGGCTAACTTCGACCTTATTATTAATATTCAGCCCTTAACTTCACACACGTAACTGCTCATACCCTACTCTTTAACCCCCGTCATATTATTCTCCTGCTCTGTATAATAGGGGCTAACTTCGACCTTATTATTAATATTCAGCCCTTAACTTCACACACGTAACTGCTCATACCCTACTCTTTAACCCCCGTCATATTATTCTCCTCCTCTGTATAATAGGGGCTAACTTCTACCTTATTATTAATATTCAGCCCTTAACTTCACACACGTAACTGCTCATACCCTACTCTTTAGCCCCCCGTCATATTATCCTCCTCCTCTGTATAATAGGGGCTAACTTCTACCTTATTATTAATATTCAGCCCTTAACTTCACACACGTAACTGCTCATACCCTACTCTTTAACCCCTGTCATATTATTCTCCTCCTCTGTATAATAGGGGGTAACTTCTACCTTATTATTAATATTCAGCCCTTAACTTCACACACGTAACTGCTCATACCCTACTCTTTAACCCCCGTCATATTATTCTCCTCCTGTGTATAATAGGGGCTAACTTCTACCTTATTATTAATATTCCGCCCTTAACGTCACAAACGTAACTGCTCATACCCTACTCTTTAACCCCCGTCATATTATTCTCTTCCTGTGTATAATAGGGGCTAACTTCTACCTTTTTATTAATATTCAGCCCTTAACTTCACAAACGTAACTGCTCATACCCTACTCTTTAACCCCCGTCATATTATTCTCCTCCTCTGTATAATAGGGGCTAACTTTGACCTTATTATTAATATTCAGCCCTCAACTTCACACACGTAACTGCTCATACCCTACTCTTTAACCCCCCCGTCATATTATTCTCCTCCTCTGTATAATAGGGGCTAACTTCTACCTTATTATTAATATTCAGCCCTTAACTTCACACACGTTACTGCTCATACCCTACTCTTTAACCCCCTGTCATATTCTCCTGCTCTGTATAATAGGGGCTAACTTCTACCTTATTGTTAATATTCAGCCCTTAACTTCACACACATAACTGCTCATACCCTACTCTTTAACCCCCCGTCATATTATTCTCCTGCTCTGTATAATAGGGGCAAACTTCTACCTTATTATTAATATTCAGCCCTTAACTTCACAAACGTAACTGCTCCTACCCTACTCTTTAACCCCCTGTCATATTATTCTCCTTCTCTGTATAATAGGGGCTAACTTCTACCTTATTATTAATATTCAGCCCTTAACTTCACACACGTAACTGCTCATACCCTACTCTTTAACCCCCGTCATATAATTCTTCCTCCTCTGTATAATAGGGGCTAACTTCTACCTTATTATTAATATTCAGCCCTAAACTTCACACACGTAACTGCTCATACCCTACTCTTTAGCCCCCCGTCATATTATTCTCCTCCTCTGTATAATAGGGGCTAACTTCTACCTTATTATTAATATTCAGCCCTTAACTTCACACACGTAACTGCTCGTACCCTACTCTTTTACCCCCTGTCATATTATTCTCCTCCTCTGTATAATAGGGGCTAACTTCTACCTTATTATTAATATTCAGCCCTTAACTTCACACATGTAACTGCTCATACCCTACTCTTTAACCCCCTGTCATATTATTCTCCTGCTCTGTATAATAGGGGCTAACTTCTACCTTATTATTAATATTCAGCCCTTAACTTCACACACGTAACTGCTCATACCCTACTCTTTAACCCCTGTCATATTATCCTCCTCCGCTGTATAATAGGGGCTAACTTCGACCTTATTATTAATATTCAGCCCTTAACTTCACACACGTAACTGCTCATACCCTACTCTTTAACCCCCTGTCATATTATTCTCCTCCTCTGTATAATAGGGGCTAACTTCTACCTTATTATTAATATTCAGCCCTTAACTTCACACACGTAACTGCTCATACCCTACTCTTTAACCCCCGTCATATTATCCTCCTCCTCTGTATAATAGGGGCTAACTTCTACCTTATTATTAATATTCAGCCCTTAACTTCACACACGTAACTGCTGATACCCTACTCTTTAACCCCCGTCATATTATCCTCCTCCTCTGTATAATAGGGGCTAACTTCTACCTTATTATTAATATTCAGCCCTTAACTTCACACACGTAACTGCTCATACCCTACTCTTTAGCCCCCCGTCATATTATCCTCCTCCTCTGTATAATAGGGGCTAACTTCTACCTTATTATTAATATTCAGCCCTTAACTTCACACACGTAACTGCTCATACCCTACTCTTTAACCCCCTGTCATATTATCCTCCTCTGTATAATAGGGGCTAACTTCTACCTTATTATTAATATTCAGCCCTTAGCTTCTCACACGTAACTGCTCATACCCTACTCTTTAACCCCCTGTCATATTATTCTTCCTCCTCTGTATAATAGGGGCTAACTTCTACCTTATTATTAATATTCAGCCCTTAACTTCTCACACGTAACTGCTCATACCCTACTCTTTAACCCCCGTCATATTATTCTCCTCCTCTGTATAATAGGGGCTAACTTCTACCTTATTATTAATATTCAGCCCTTAACGTCACACATGTAACTGCTCATACCCTACTCTTTAACCCCCTGTCATATTATTCTCCTCCTCTGTATAATAGGGGCTAACTTCTACCTTATTATTAATATTCAGCCCTTAACTTCACACACGTAACTGCTCATACCCTACTCTTTAACCCCCTGTCATATTCTCCTCCTCCTCCTCTGTATGACTGTTTCTCTTACCTACGAGATGTACAATTTACCAATGATTATGATTACTTTCTTGTGATTGAAAGTATCTTGTTATGTATCCATACAGTCTGATAATTATGTATTAGCTATATACCATTGCTCCCCACCCTGTGCTAGTGTATGTATATCTCTTTCACTTTGTATTTGTTCTGTTAAGTATTTGATCACCTGAGGAACTTTTCTCCCCGGGCCTCCACTGAAAATGGGTTTCTGACCCAGCGGACTTTCCCAGTCAACAAATGTCAATAAATAATAATAAATAATTTAACTTAATTTCTTGCAGACCTCAGTGTCCTCCAACTAGTAGACATCCCAGCTAGGTCCAACCCAAAATCTATTCAACATTCACTTCTTGACTTCGTTATTGCTACCAATCCAGATAATATTTCCTCCATCTCCTTTCATCATTTAACATCTCGTTCTCCCTAAAAAATCTACAAGTCAAATACCCCCAGGCTAATATCTGTCAAAACTAAGCCCCCTTGTAAAATCTCTTTCTACAATGCTTGCTACTAATGATCAGTTTCAAATACTCTCACTTTTTGACGCTAGCATTGACTCCAGTAAACTACCACACTTACTTTTTTCACTTCAGGACACACATTTTCCAGTGATTTCAAGGCTACTGAAAAACTCCACAGACTGAATGGCTGAACAAAGAGCTTAAATCCCTAATAAAACTATGTGACAAAGCCTTGGAAATGTGAAAATGGGACTCCACTCCCAACGACCTTGACAAAACTCTGAGGAACTTGACCAAACAGGTCACCCATAGACTCAAAACCAGACACCTACATTCTAAATAAACTTCTCTTCTTCACTCCCCTAAACATTTCTAGCAAGATGTCAACAAACAAGCAGGAAGATCCTCCCTGAATGAATTATCCAGTCTAGGGTATTTATCCAGCCCCTCTGGTAATCTTACACCATCTGACTTCCTCAGAGAAATTTCAAACATTTCCACATCCTCACCTTTCCACAATGGAGGCACAAAGCAAAGCAGCCTAACCCCCACAATTTCGTTGTTCCACATGTTTACTTCACAGAAATTACCTCTAGCAAATTTTAACCCTACTTGAACAGATTTGTATGGACTCACCATCTGGACCTGACAACATCTGCCCTTGGTTTTTGTATGGCTAAATAATTTTCATCACCATCCCACATAAGGACATTTACAGCCTTTACCACAACTTTTTTACTATTCCAAGTACTTGGAAATAATTTCTTGTCAAACCTATACAAAAAGAAACCAAGCCGTCTTTTTGCAGTCACTTCCATTCCCATCTTCATCCAACTCACCCTCTGTAAAATAATTTTGAAAAAAATCATATGTAACCAGCTTACTACTTACAAACAGAAATACCAGCTGCTCCCCATCCAGTGGTATGAATTTTTGGCTGGTAGGATCACAATGATTCCTCTGTTGACCCTGACTGATAACATCTTAACTAGTATGGATAAAACAAATCTGACTGGAGTTCTGTTCATTGTCTCAACCCTCTCTTTGACAAGGTCAACCATCCAGTTCTGTTTTTTCCAACTGCAAGACATTAGGGTCAGTCCTGATGCCACTGCATGGTTCAACTATTTTGTATCCAACATTCAATCAAGGTAAAGTCAGGCCCTAGTCTTTTTAACAGTTACTTCATTTACTTTGCAATCCCACAGGGATCCATTCTAGCACATCTTCTGTTTTCAATCATCATCAACCAAGTTCTACTATACCAACTCCATTTACACTACTTCTTTATGCAAATGATATGGTCATCTAGATGTCTGATCCCTCACAGCATACAATTAAAACTCAACTTCCAACAGGACCTTCTTTAGTTACAGCTCTGGCTAAATTCCAAGAAACTACTGCTTAATACCAAAAAAAATCTATGTTATTTGGAACCCATAAAAGATAATCCAAGTTTCCCCAATTCTTTAATATCCTTGACTATGATAATCTCATAAAACCAGCACCTTCTTTAGATATTTGGGGATATGGCTAGACCAATGACTGAACTTACACGAGTGCATATAAAGGGTGAGAGCCAAAATCAACAGTCTACTCTTCTGGGTCAACAAAATATCTCGGTTCCTCTCATATCTAGCAAAGTCTCCTATAGAAAAAGGCATTTTCATTTCTCAACTTGCATATGATCTCCCCTTGTTTGCATCAGCCCATGTCAGAAACACTGTAAACCTTCAGATCCTCTCTAATAAAGCATGTCAATTCATAGCTAACTCACCAGGGAATGAACACGACTAACTCACCAGGGAATGAGCACCACTAACTCACCAGGGAATGAACACGACTAACTCACCAGGGAATGACCACCACTAACTCACCAGGGAATGACCACCACTAACTCACCAGGGAATGAGCACCACTAACTCACCAGGGAATGAACACCACTAATTCACCAGGGAATGAGCACCACTAACTCACCAGGGAATGAGCACCACTAACTCACCAGGGAATGAGCACCATTAACTCACCAGGGAATGAGCACCACTAACTCATCAGGGAATGAACAGCACTAACTCACCAGGGAATGAGCACCACTAACTCACCAGGGAATGAGCACCACTAACTCACCAGGGAATGACCACCACTAACTCACCAGGGAATGAGCACCACTAACTCACCAGGGAATGACCACCACTCCCTTACTCTTTCAAAGCCAAACTGTCTTCCAGTACAAGCCAAGTCAAATCTTGGGTCATTCCTCTTCAAAATACTCAAACTTGACACTCCCTCCCCCCTCTCTTCCAAACATTCTACTGTCACGCAAACCTTTAATTTAAGAAGCCAAGTCACATCCAGTCCCTCCTACAAACCCTTCTCTCAATTTCCTCTCCACTAGCCATTAGTTCTCTGTATTGGCCCCAAAACTATGGCAGTCACTTCCTCCTGGTTTGATTAATCATGCAAATTATTCCCTGTCCAGGCAAGTTCAAACTATTCTTACTATAACAGTTTGAATGCAACTGTCCATCTAAAGGACGTGTCACATAAACTGTCTCCAGCTGTGCAGTACCTTTATCTCCCATGCACCAGATCCACCTGTTAAACTCACTCATCCTAAAATTCGACTCAGCTTACAACCTGTGCTGAGCCAGTAACTGGTCATTGTTGGTCAGTGTTCTACCTAGGTAAACAAATTTAAATAAATAAATTGATATATTAGTGTTGTTAAATTGTTCCTGGAATTGATCTCAGCTTCACTTGAATGCTGTTTTTTGTTAGCATGGGTTATCAAAAAAAACACAGATCTTTAAACAGGGTTGTTTGGCCAATTTTATAGCTGCAAATGGCTTCTAACTTCAGTGTTTTTGAGAGCCAGTTTAATGAGTAGGTAAATACTGGGACCACTGGATTCTTCACATAGAGATATATAAACAATGTAAGACTAATGTTAACACCCAGTTGTACAATTTTTAAAAATACATTGGTGTGACTATTGACTATATTCATATCACTCTTAGAGACAGTCTCATATCTATTTCTGTCAATTAACAACATTATGATTTTACCTGCATAATCATTATAGTCCATCAGTGCAATTCCCCAGCCGTTATAAGGTTTTATAACCCTGATCTATCACAACAAAAATGTTTCAATAATAAATATTCTCAACTTGTTCATCACCCAAATGCTAACCATACAACACCACAATGTGTCTGCAAGTGATACAGAGCTAAATGGATAGAATCATATTTGTGACAAAAGATGGATGCTTGCAAACAGCATATTTACAGAGCTCCTACTGGGTCATATATTCTTGTACTGTAATTAACAACAGTGTTTCTAACATGCAGAAACTTCTCCTACTTTTCCAGTTATTACACCTAATAAACAATCACTACACTCTAATTATTTAGCATTTCCACTTTAGCTACAGCACATTCCTGAAATTTTGTACAGACTGTTTGCAGAACATGTATGTCTACATACACTGCAGGTTGAAATTATCTGTTGCTCTGAAAAGATAACATGTATTTGCCTCTGTGTTGAATCTAGACCTTAAAATAACATTTCTGAGCCCTTCACAGCATCCTGGATATAATACACAATTTGGGAGCTGTATCAGACTATAATACTCAACAACAAATGTTATCTTTTTGTTAAAGATGTCACAAATTCTCCTAAAAGTGCAGCAACTTTACGCAGGTCATCTAAACAGAATCTACAACAAACATCAGTGATCTATGATTTAACAAAAAACTGGGTGCCCAAAGGTCAGGCAAGGCAGAGAAGCCTTGACAAGTCAGTGGTTTTCTCTGCTAGAAATGACTTGGGTTTATAGTTGCTTGGCATCCCCCTGCTGGAGACTCAAGGTGTAACAACTGACAAACATAATGGAGAATGCTCAAAGATATCCCTAAATTGTTGTTGTTGTTGTGTCTTTCAGATTTTCCCTGTTAGGGGTCGCCACAGCGGAACTCCGGTCCGCTAATGATTGGCAGTAGATTTTTACGTGCCGAGTTGTCAGCCCTGACGCACAACCTTCAACGAAGGTACACCCATTCATGCATGTCTCCAGACAGAAGACGCTCTAGCTGAGAATCGAACGGGACAACGTCTTACTGTGAGGTGACAGCGCTACCGCAGCACCAACACCGCAAGTGACTCTCTAAATTTGCAGAGGCCTACAGGTAGATTACAATCTATATGTCTATATCACATAGTCAAAGTCATGTGCTGAGGTCACCACAGAAAAATCCATAACACAATCCCCCTCCCTGCAGACACATTACAATGGCATGTGAGAGGTCCTGCCAGCTTCTAACCTAATACTGAAAAAACAAACTGCCATAACAAATAAAAGAGTCATAATACACCTATGTCAGCAAATGGAAGAATACCCAAATATAGTTAAAAAAAAATTAAAACTTACAAAGCTGTACTTCTTTGGCATCTTCACCTCCGTCACATAGCCCCCAGTACCGATGTCTGAGAAACTGGAAGTATCACATATACTGAAAGAATATCTATCTATAAAATAAAAAAATATTCTTGTTGGGATTAAACCATTATTATTATACTACATTAAAAGCAATTTAACAATATTTTATTTATGGAACCTCCAACTGTGGTCCAGCCTTTAATAAACACAATATTTTGCATCTGAAAACAATAGAGTTGCTAAAGTAATTGAATTAAGAATAAAAAAACAGCATGCTTTCCAGCAATGTTTTATGCAGAATGGGCCACTGATCATTTTGATTATTAAAAACTGTTATTTTGGTTTTCATTAATATGGGTCTATATCACATAGTCAAACTGTCAAAACTTCGACTATGTAAATATCGAACCCATAAGTTCGAAAAATGAATACTCCGAACACTCAGAACAGAGATTTTTTTCCCCAAGGAAAAAAAATTGCTGTTCCAGTACAAAACGCGAAACACATGAACACTAAATACTGTTTCTAATGTGGGGGGCTTCGCCCCCACACCCCCCAAAGTGAGGAGCTGTGCCCCCCACACTCCCCCCTATTTAAATATACCAACTCTGAGATCCCACCACAGTGGAGGAAATAGCAAAGCCGCGGACCCGGCCCACCGAATTCTTTTCCTGGGAAAGAATTTGAAGTTCCGCGGCTTCATTATTTTAAGACTTCAAACTTCCCAGTTCGAAGCTACGGCGTTCGGATTTGTGCAAGTTCGGACATCTGATATAGACCCCATTAATATATGTATACCCATGTTAGTGAT